>NC_064761.1:1467079-1557079 GCF_011397635.1 Epinephelus fuscoguttatus
GAATGCCAAGAGTGTGCAAAGCAGTAATTAGAGCAAAAGGTGGCTATTTTGAAGAAACTAGAATATAAAACATGTTTTCAGTTATTTCACCTTTTTTTGTTAAGTACATAACTCCACATGTGTTCATTCATTGTTTTGATGCCTTCAGTGAGAATCTACAATGTAAATAGTCATGAAAATAAAGAAAACGCATTGAATGAGAAGGTGTGTCCAAACTTTTGGCCTGTACTGTATTTATATAGAGAATCGTGGAACTGGAAAATTGCCTGGAACAACATTCAAGAATAAACAATGTCATAATCTCGGGGTTGGAGGTCAGACCGCTAAGCTAGGCTCAGGCCGTGAAGGGACTGGAATCAGAGGGCAACAGCCTTTCTTAGAAGTAGAAACATTTCAATTGATGAAGCGAGTATAGAAGCCTGTCACATGTTGCCAATCAGGACCCTGAAGAACAAACCTCCATGCCTGCAATAATCATTCGCTTTGCAAATAGAAAACATAAGGTTGCATTGCTCAAACAAGAGAGAAATCTAAGGGGTACTAATGTATACATAAATGAGCACCTCACCAAAAAAAATGCTGAGATTGTGGCAAGGCCAGGTGGCTTAGAAAGCAGGGAAAAATACAGTCCATGTGGACAGCCAGCTGCAAAGTTTTTATAAAGCCAATGGGTGCACCTGAGAACGCCAGAGGGTTATGCATCAAGAGCATTGACTAACTGGATAGGTTTGATCAAAATTAACATGAATATGTGATGTGTCCTGAGATCTTAATAAATGGGCCTGTACACATACAATAGGTTATGGTTCTGCAAGATGTACAGCTTCATACTTGGTGTATTGATTTGTTATTGGAATTATGGATTAAATAATGCCCCTCGGTCAACATAAAAAAAAGCTTTAAGATTGCACATCTTAACATTTGCAGTCTTAAGCATAAAATTCAGGAACTTCTGACAATTTTGAAAAATGATAATATAAATATAATGACAGTCTCCGAAACACACTTAGATGCTTTAACTAGTGATGGGGAGATAGAAATACCTGGTTACTGCACTTTTAGAAAAGACAGAAATAGGTTTGGGGGAGGTGTTGCTACATATGTCCAAAACCATATTCCTGTGAAGACCAGAAAAGATCTCATGAACCCAGTTATAGAAGCTCTGTGGCTCCAAATTCATCTTCCGCACATAAAACCCATACTCATTGGCTGTTGTTATAGACCTCCGAATTCAAATGTACAATATACTGAAGAAATGTGTACTATGCTACAAAAAGTAACAGATGAGGACAGAGAGGTGTATTTTTTGGGTGACCTAAACATTGACTGGCTTTCTTCTTTGTGTCCTTTAAAAGAGAAAATTAGGGTAGCAATGAATGTATGTCATTTGAATCAAATGATTAATGAACCAACTAGGATAAGTTTAAATGCAACTGGAAGACTGTCTGCCACATGTATAGATCACATTTACACTAATGCCAGCGAGCTCTGTTGCAGGGCAGTATCTTTTCCTGTAGATTTTAGTGATCACAATATAGTCATGATAGAAAGGAAAACTAAACTGCTGAAAACTGGGTCCAAAATTGTTATGCAAAGATCATATAAATCCTTCTGTGGAGAAAAATGTATCAATGATATAAAGTACCAACAGTGAGATAAAATTTATGGTGAAACAGATACAGATGCTGTGTTGCAATTGCTATTAGAAATGTTGTGGACTATATCTAATAAACATGCACCAATGAAAAAATTCACAGTCAGAAGTAGACCAGCCCCATGGCTTGATAAAGAATTAAAATCTGACATAGCTAGTAGGGATGAAATGAAAAGAAGTGCAGTAAGAACAGGTGACTCTTTTTATTGGACCAAATATCGTTCACTCAGAAACAAGGTCACAAAAATGAATAGACAAAAAAAGACAGTATTATCAAAAGAAGATTAATGATTAAAAGCATGATGGGAAGAAACTATGGAATACTTTTAATAATATACTTGGTAGATCCAGAGCAACCACTCCTTCCTTTATTGAATCAGAGGGAATATTTATCACAAAACCTCATAAAATTGCTGATCATCTTAATGACTATTTTGTTAATAAAGTTGAAAATTTAAGACAGAAAATGAACACTTCAAACTGCACAATATCAGAAGACTTAATAAATGTATCATGATCAACAAAACCTGCAAATTTAGCTTCAAACCAGTAGTAGTTGGGGATGAGAGAAAAATGTTGGCCTGAGTAAAAGATGACATACAGTTTGGGATGGATAATCTTGATGGTAAATTAATTAAATTAATAGCTGACTATATCGCTGAACCTGTATGTCATATTTTTAACCTGAGCCTTAAACAGAATATATTTCCTCGTGCTTGGAAAGATGCTAAAATTATTCCCATACCAAAGAATAACAGAAGTCCCTTCAGCAAGGAGAATAGTAGACCAGTTAGTATTCTTCCCGTTTTAAGTAAACTTTCAGAAAAAACTGAATTATTTTTCCATTAATGACCTTGGTTCTGAGTTTCAACATGCCTATAAAGTGAATCACTCCACCTGCACAGCTCTAACACAAATGACGGACAACTGGTTGTGTCAAATAGATAACAAAAATCTTGTTGGTGCTGTTTTACTTGACTTCAGTGCAGCATTTGATGTGATCGATCATGATCTATTATTGAAAAAACTTTCCGTTTATGGACTGGCTAAGGAGCTACTTAAATGACAGATGACAGTGTGTCTAATGGCAGTCTCTCTGCTAAAAAAAAAGGTCAGGATGGGGTGTTCCTCAAGGAAGTTGCCTTGGGCCACTCCTTTTCTCCATTTTTACTAATGATTTGCCTTTGGTGTTAAAAGAATCAACCATGACAATGTTTGCTGACGACTGCACATTATATAGATCCTCCAACAGCCTGACTGAGCTTAATGAAAGCTTACAGAGAGAGCTTGATTGCATATCAAATTGGGTAGAAAATAACAAATTAGTACTAAATATTATAAAAACTAAATGTATCATCTTTGGATCTAACTATGCATTGAAAAAAGAGCCGTCTCTTTCTCTCGCAATGAAAGGTTTATACCTTTCATTGCGAGAGAAAGAGACGGCTCTCCTGGTCTTGTCACATTGATAAAATCATCACTAAAATGGGTAGTGCAATGTCATCTGTCAGGAGATGTAGGTATTTCATGACTGATCATTCAGTCAATATTGTAATAAATCACTAGTTTTGTCTCATTTGGATTATTGTTCTGTTGTATGGTCTAGTGCAACCACTAAAGATCTTCATAAGTTGCAACTTGCACAAAACAAAGCAGCGCGTTTAGCTCTTTATTGTTCACCCAGGACTAGGGTTGACAGCATGCATGATGCTCTTGTCTGGCTTAAAGTGGAGGATAGATTGATGTGCAATCTTCTCGTGTTTTTTGGGAATATTTTGTTTCAAGCTACACCTAAGGAATTTCATGCTAAGATTTTGTATATCAATGACAGACACATTTATACCACAAGACAAGCAACACAACATCACGTAGTAGTTCCAACACCCAAAACCAGTGCAATCCAGAAAACTGTTTTTTACAGAGCCTCCACTCAGTGGAACTCACTACCCGATTCACTAAAAAAATCCCTAACAAAGTAAGATTCAAAAAATGTCTTAAAAAATGGGTTGCTTCGAGTGAATATTGTATCACTGGCTATTAATGGTTTTAATGCTTATGTGTAGGCGTGTGTAGGTGTGTGTGTGTGTGTGTGTGTGTGTGTGTGTGTGTGTGTATCTATATAAATTATATGTATATAAATGTGTATATGTATGGGGGTGGGGTGGGAATGGTGATGTGATCTTGTGTAGTTTTTTTGTTGTTGTATTGCATTGCATGTTTTTAATTTTGTAGTTTGGACATTTTTGTACATGGACCCCAGGAAGAGTAGTTGCTGCCTTGGCATCAACTAATGGGGATCCAAATAAACAAATAAACAAATATACAGTGCCCTCCAAAAGTATTGGAACAGTGAGTCCAATTTGTTTACTTTTGTTGTAGACTGAAAACATTTGGGTTTGACATCAAAAGATGAATATGAGACAAGAGATCAACATTTCAGCTTTTATTTCCAGGTATTTACATCTGGATCTGATACACAACGTAGAAGATAGCATGATTTGTAATGGAACACAAAATTTTTAGGTGAGCAAAAGTATTGGAACATATAAACTTAAAATAGATTAAAGTGAATGAGACTTAATATTTAGTTGCAAATCCTTTGCTTTCAATAACTGCATCAAGCCTGTGACCCATTGACATCACCAAACTTTTGCATTCTTCTTTTGTGATGCTTTTCCAGGCTTTCACCGCAGCCTCTTTCAGTTGTTGTTTGTTTTGGGGGGTTACTCCCTTCAGTCTCCTCTTCAGCAGGTAAAATGCATGCTCTATTGGGTTTAAGTCTGGAGACTGACTTGGCCAGTCTAAAACCTTCCACTTCTTGCCCCTGATGAACTCTTTTGGCACTGTTATGGCAGTGTGTTTTGGGTCGTTATCTTGCTGCATGATGAAGGATCTCCCAATCAGTTTGGTTGCATCTTTCTTTAAATTAGCAGACAAATGTTTCTTCATTCAGTTCATTTTGCTGCTGCCATCATGTGTTACATCATCAATGAAGATGAAAGAGCCTGTCCCAGAAGAAGCCATACAAGCCCAAGCCATGACATTACCTCCACCGTGTTTCACAGATGAGCTTGTATGTTTGGGATCATGAGCAGATCCTTTGTTTCTCCAAACTTTCGCCTTTCTGTCACTTTGTCAAAAGTTAATCTTTGTCTCATCAGTCCATAAAACTTTTTCCCAGAATTTTTGAGGCTCATCTCTGTACCTTTTGGCAAATTCCAGCCTGGCCTTCCTATTCTTCTTGCTAATGAGTGGTTTGCATCTTCTGGTGTAGCCTCTGTACTTTTGTTCATGAAGTCTTCTGCAAACAGTAGATTGTGATACCTTCACTCCTGCCCTCTGGAGGTTGTTGGTGATGTCACTAACAGTTGTTTTAGGGTCTTTCTTTACAGCTCTCACAATGTTTCTGTCATCAGCTGCTGATGTTTTCCTTGGTCTACCTGTTCGACGTCTGTTGCTTAGTACACCAGTGGTTTCTTTCTTCTTCAGGACATTCCAAATGGTTGTACTGGCTATGGCCAATGTTTGTGCAATGGCTCTGATTGATTGTCCATCTTGTCTCAGATTCACAATTGCTTCTTTTTCACCCATAGACAGCTCTCTTGTTTTCAAGTTGGTTCCACCTCTAAATGCAGTCTGCACAGGCAAAATCTATCGTACCAAATCTGAAACTGAGCTCAGACATTCAGAGCTATTTATTGTTTGAATAATTCAAATAAACACAAGAAGTTTGTGCTCTAAAAATAAATAAATAAATAAATAAATAAATAAATAAATTTAAAAAAAAAGGGATCAGCACTCAGTGAATAGCCTCCTAAGCCCTACAACAAGCTATTATGGCAAGGCTTAACTATACAGACCAGTGAGCAGTGATAACTAACATGTCTTTGGGGTCATCGGGTGGGAACCTCCTTTCACCGGTGTTTCGTCTAGTTGGTCCCACGACACCTCCAGGAGGCTAGACAGTGATCTCTGGCATCCCAGAGACACTCCCCTAATGCCAGGTCTCACTGCTCCCCACACTAACCGAACAACCTCCTTTACCTTACCTATACTACCACAGAGGAGGTAGACCCAGGGAAGGAAGCCTTGTTAGGCTATCACACTCCCCCGCCGGGTTAGGCTGTACAGTCTACCTCCCCAAGACGAGCCCTCACAACAATGACACCTCCAGGAGGCTAGACAGTGATCTCAGCCCAAACAGCACTGCTACCTTCAACCAAACCCAGGCTCCGTTTATGCGAGCTCCAGGCAGAAGCAATGCTGATACTACCTTTACTAGCACATTCACCATACTCTATTTCACACGCTACATAGCATAACTACAATGTAAGCTAAAGTTAAAGGAGATAAATGAACTCACAGGATCAGCAAACACACTCACTTTGCAGCATGGTCTCAAACAAAATGGATTCAGATAGGCCACTCCCACACTTAAATAACCTTCCTCTTCCTGGATTTCCTCCTTACTTACGCATGGCTTTCTCAGCCCAAACAGCACTGCCATCTTCAACCAAACCCAGGCTCCATACATGCGAGCTCCAGGCAGAAGCAATGCTGATACTAGCTTTCCTGTCACATTCACCACACTCTATTTCACACACTACATACCATAACTACAATATAAGCTAAAGTTAAAGGAGCTAACTGGACTTACAGGATCAGCAAGCACACTCACCTTGCCGCATGGCCTCAAACAAAATGGATTCCAATAGGCCACTCCCACACTTAAATACTTCCTCTTCCTGGATTTCTCCTGACAGGAAGTGGATCTCTCCACCTGATCTCAAGGAGTTATGTGCCCTGCTTAGTAGTTCCCCCTGCTGGCCCCCAGCTGACATTATTTCTTCTGTAATAGATAAACTGGCTGCATTTAATTGCTTCATCTGACATTTCCCTCACTGTCTTCCTCAAACTCTGTCCCCGCACTCCGAGTTCCCCCAGGAGTGAGACAGTTGATCTTGCTATGAATCCCCTACACCCCACTTCCACTGGACAAATCCTAGTCTTCCATCCTCGCTGCTCAGCTTCTGCTCCTAAGTCTGCATATCTAAGCTTTCTTCTTTCATATGCTTCTTCCACTGAGTCTTCCCAAGGAACTGTCAGCTCAATGAAATAAATAATAAATGAAATAATCTGTTGACTCACTGACCACAACACTAAGTCAGGCCTCTGCCTGGTACAGACTATTTCCTGAGGAACAACAAGCTTTCCCCCTAAATCTACTTGCATTTCCCAATCACAAGCACCTTCTAGGCGGCCACACCCTTGCCTCCTCACTAACTTATCCCTTCTGTATTTCTCTCCCTCACGGACAAACTGAATTACTAAGCTCCTATCCTTAACACCTTCTGAATTCACCTGTCTTCGTTTCCCTTCAATGCCTGCAGCTAAACATTTCAACACCTGATTATGTCGCCATGTATATCGACCTTGTGACAAGCTAACCTTGCAGCCTGACAAAATATGCTTTAAAGTTGCGATGCGTGAACACAATGGGCATGTCCTCATTTGCCCACAGTTTTAGGTTCTGGGGGGTTGGTAAGACATCGTATGTAGCCCCTATCAGGAATCTAATACGATTCTCCTCCATACTCCACAGGTCCCTCCAACTAAGCTTCCTCTTCTCTACACTTTCCCAATTCAACCACTGTCCCTGTTTAGCCTGGGCCACTACCTTTGCTTACTATCTCTTCCTGTCTGCGTATCTGTTCTACAACCAGCTTTCTTTTATCTTTGAGGCCTGCTGTATTCCATACCGGTTTACCTGAGCCAAGCCCCAGGCCTCCCCGGCCAAACTGAACATTACCTACAATCTCTGCATGTCTAAGAGCTGCCTCTGCCTCCTGAACTGCCGATCTTGGGTTCCACTTCCTCCCCTTGGTTGGATTTGGAACCACACTCCTAACTACCACATCCTTACTCCCAGATAACAAGAGCTCTGTCCTGACCTTGGTACATTTAAATTCCTCTGTTAAACTAGATACTGGCAGCTGAAGTATCCCTTTTCCATACAATGCAACACTACTTAGGCACCTAGGAGCGCCCAACCACTTCCTAATGTAGGAGCTAACCGACCTTTCAATTCTCTCCACAACAGATATTGGAATTTCATAAATTGACAGTGGCCACATTAACCTAGGATATAGCCCAAATTGCAAACACCACAACTTCAACTTTCCTGGAAGTTCTGATTTATCTATTCTATCCAATCCTTCAGCCACATCTTTTCTAAATTTCACCACCTGTTCCTTATCATTCAACTCTACATTGTACAACCTACCTAAGCTCTTTACTGACTTTTCCCTAATTGTTGGGATGTCCTCATCATCTATGACAAACTTCCTATCACTTAATTTCCCTCTACATATCGAGATGCTTCTAGATTTACTAGGCTTGATTTTCATGCTGGCCCACTTGAGGTTCTTATTTACCTTCTCTAGTAGCCTCTTTGTACATGGCATTGCTGTGGTCACCAGTGTCATGTCATCCATGTAAGCCCTAACTGGTGGAAGATGCAACCCATTCTGCCGTCTCTCCCCACCTACCACCCACTTAGAAGCCCTGATGATTGCTTCCATTGCCATAGTAAATGCTAACGGAGAAATTGTACACCCTGCCATGATGCCTATTTCTAGCCTCTGCCAACCTGTTGTGAAATCTGCTGTACTTAGACACAACCTAATATCCTGAAAATATGCTTTCACTAAGTTAACAACTACCTGTGGCACTCTAAAGTAGTCAAACGCACTCCAAATGAGGCTGTGCGGAACTGATCCAAACGCATTTGCAAGATCTAAAAATACTACATGTAGGTCCCTTTTGTTAATCTTCGCTGCCTGAATCTGGTGCCAGATCATGCTAGTATGCTCTGAACACCCTGAAAAACCTGGTATTCCTGCCTTCTGCACCATGGTATCTATTAAGCTATTCCTTTCTAAGTAACTAGCTAGTCTCTGCGCTACTACACTAAAGAAAATCTTCCCCTCTACATTCAAGAGAGAAATCATCCGGAACTGGCCAAGGTCCACAGACTCCTTCTCCTTAGGAATGAGGACACCCCCGCCCTACGCCATGCTCTTGGTATAATTTGTTTCTCCCAAACTATTCTTAGCTGTTTCCACAAAAATTTAAGGGTATCAGGCGCACTTTTATAAACCCGGTAGGGGACTCCATTAGGCCCTGGGGCCGAAGAAGCCTTTGCACGCCTGACCACCTCCTGAACTTCCTTCCACCTAGGTGGCCTGACATCTCATGCTCTATCCCTCCTAATGGAGGGATATCAGGTGGGAAACCTACTATCCTATTCTTCTCCAAATCTGAATATGTGTTTCTCAAATATTCTTCAACCTCTAACCTTTCTGCTTTAAGCTGCCCTCCCTTTTCCTGGCTGAACAATCCTTTAACAAACTTAAAAGGGTCCCTAAAAAAACCTGTCCTAGCATATTCCTTCTTCCTCCTCTTTTTCCTGAGATGCTCTGCCCTTCTAAGAACTGCTAGCCTGCTTCTCAACTCCTCTTGCAAC
Source organism: Epinephelus fuscoguttatus (assembly GCF_011397635.1). Classification (NCBI taxonomy): domain Eukaryota; kingdom Metazoa; phylum Chordata; class Actinopteri; order Perciformes; family Serranidae; genus Epinephelus; species Epinephelus fuscoguttatus. Next base: position 1,476,259 of record NC_064761.1, read on the forward strand.
ACCTTAATTCCCTCCCTTTCTTCTTCTGTAGCCTTTTTCCACTGCTTTCTTAACTGTCTCCTTTCCTTGACTAACTTCTCTATTTCTCTCTGCCGCCTAGACTTACCTGACTATACCCTCTCACTCCTCTTTCTCTCATGCACCCCAAACCTCTCTACACCATATGAATACATTATATCTCCCATCTTTTCTAACCTTTCTATTGCATTTCCTCTAAGCCTACTCAAGATTACTGACAAATTTCTATTAACTATCTCCCATTCTTTACTGTCATTTGCTCTAGGCCATCTAACTCTAACCTTTTGCTCCATGGTTCTCTCTGGCTAGCATACTGGCCTCAGTGTCACCTGCATCCTCTCTTACTACCCCCTCCTCCTCAGTGGCAGCGTTACTGATATCCTGCGAACTGTGGTTTTCTACCTGCCGCTGGACTTCATCCGACTGACTCGACTGACTTCTTAGGAAGTACTGATCAATGCGGCTACTCTGCCCTTTCTTTGCCACACACTTTTCTTTCCCTGATGAGTTCTGAGGCCTTTCACTGATGTTACTTTCTGCCAGCCGCAGGACAAACCTGAAGCATCTTGTTCTCAACTGTGCTACTTTTATCCTCTACAGATGCGCTCACCTTGCCTGAGTGCTGCTAATTCTAGCACTGGTGGATAGGTCCGTGCCCCTATCCTTCACTGAGTCACAGATCCAAGTCATAGTCGTGTCCGTTCCAATGTCTGTTACTGTGTAATCCACCTGTGAGTCATCTTCCACCCCTGCTCTCGCTGACTCTTGGAGTATTTTTCCTATGTTGGCTGTAGCTAATTTTCGGTTGTAGTAAGGCTGCTAGGCCTCACCACTGCTACCATGGGTTGCTAACCCATGCCAGCACCATTGGGGTCTTTTCCCTCCTGTCAGCTGTCTTTCCAAGCGGTCACATGGTCTTTCCCTTGTTGTCAGCTGCCCTGTTCACAGCAGTCACTAGCTGGGCTAGTTCTGAATTCAAACAAACACAAGAAGTTTGTGCTCTAAAAAAAAAAAATAAAAAAATAAATAAATAAATTTAAAAAAAAAAAGGGATCAGCACTCAGTGAATAACCTCCTAAGCCCTACGACAAGCTATTATGGCAAGGCTTAACTATACAGACCAGTGAGCAGTGATAACTAACATGTCTTTGGGGTCATCGGGTGGGAACCAATCAATGGAATCAATGTAATTGGGAGACACCTGGGCAACAAAACACACCTGTCAGTGACATGTTCCAATACTTTTGCTCTCATGAAAACTGGGTGGGTTCAAACAAAAGGTGCTATCTTCTAAGTTGTGTATCAGATCCAGATGTAAATACCTGGAAATAAAAGCTTAAATGTTGATCTCTTGTCCCATATTCATCTTTTGATGTCAAACCCAAATATTTTCAGTCTACAACAAAAATAAAGGAATTGGCCTCACTGTTCCAATACTTTTGGAGGGCACTGTATATAGATAGCTTCATTTCTACCGAGCAGTCCCGTTCACATTCACACGGTCACATTAGAATGTGTACCAAACAAAAAAGTGGAGCTGGGAACACTGCAGTCCGTTAACTGGTCAATAAAGAACCATCACTCTTGCTCAGGGGTGAGTTGTGGCTGCATTTGAGGCTTATGTAACCACTGTTCACACATGAGTAAACTCTAACTATAAAATGAAAAGATATTTTGATGCTTTATCATCTTTATTAGTTAACAGCAGTTATAGACTGAGAAAAAATAATTTCATTCACTGTGCCAACTGCCAGCAGCTACCGGCAACTTTTTCGTGCATGTTACTCAATGCATGAGTTGACAACATGATTCCATAATTTCAACATGACAACTGCAGACCACTCCATTTCATGATGATTGGATCTTTAATTTTGACCAAATCACGTGAGCTTCAAATATTCTGTTTCCTCTGCTGGCAGCACTACACCCCTGCTCCTGCCTGACAAGGACTCAATGCACAAACCTGCTATTTTTAAATATCCCATCAAGAGAGACTCTCACTCGGGCGTTGGTGGCTTAGTGGATAGAGCAGGCGCCCCATGTACGAGGCTGTTGCCGCAGTGGCCCGGGTTCGAGTCAAGCCTGTGGCCCTTTGCTGCATGTCAACCCCTCTCTCTCTCTCTCCCCCTTTCACACTTGGCTGTCTTGTCCATTAAAGGCAAAATGCCCCCCAAAAAATATCTTTAAAAAAAAAAAGGAGAGAGAGAGACTCTCACTCCAGTCTGTTCTTTTTGTTCTGAAAATGTCAGTGTGCAGCAAGGTGCAGACTTCTCTCTGCATCACTGCTGAAGAGGAAATAAAGCAAGAGCTGGATGGAGCAGTGAGTGACAAGAACCCCACCTACGTTTAAAGGCCCAGACACACTAAACCAACATCAAAATACTAGTGACAATGAAAGCTGACTATTGCATCACTTCATGTTACCTGTGTCTTTGCCAAAAAGTTGCACATGAACATGCCAACCAGCACCTGCGCCTGCATGAGCGGAAATAACTCCCCACACCGCCAGATGGCAGTCTTCTATAATCCTCATTCAAAAAGGCAAAGTGGAAGACTGTCTTGATGCTAGTTATACTATCCTGAGAGTGATTTCATTTCCCAACGGTGGATGAAATTGCCGATTGGCTGATTCAGGATGCTGAATCAAAAAAAAAAAAAAAAAAAAGACAACAACAATGGGGACTGACAAGGGGCAAGAGTGCGGGACACACTACACTGACAAGGGTAACAGACGCTCACAGACGACCCAACACTGACCCAACGTCTGACCATCGGCTTGGTGTGTCAGAGCCTTAAGAGTACTGTCTGCAGTGGAAATGCTAAATGGATCCAGGGTCTGGGACATGTTCTTAGGAGTTAATTTTGGTTCTAATCATACTATACTGAAAGTTTCTAATGGAAATGCAGCTTTTAAAGTTTTTTTTTCTTCTTACAGCTTCATGTTTCTAAAAATAGATTAGGCTCTGTCTGCTTCTGTCAGTGAAGCAGACATGGATGCAGAGTAGGGTACAGGAGGGATCAGCGATCAGATTACACAACACTGAGTGACACTATGAGTGTGTGTGTTAAAGATAGCCTGTCAAGCCTGCATTCAGCTACTACAGTTTACACTAGAGAAGACAGGAAGAGGATGCCAATGAGAAAGATAAGTAGCTTAATCTTGTTTTCCTATAATCTACACTACCTATGGTAATGGAAGCAATTATTAAAACTGCTTAAAAGTGTCTCTTGTGACTGAAATGTTCATTAAATCCCACAATATAAAAGTGTTGCATAAAGTAAGTTCGACATTTTTAGTACAAATCCTGTGTCATTTGCTAAAATTGACAGCACTAAGCATGGTCCCAACAAGGACCATAACTACTGCCATGACACATAAACATTTTCAAAGCTTTTGAATCAGCAGGATTCTAGTACTTACTGAACACTCAAGTGTGTGTGCCATATAGCCAGGCTACCTGTTACAGCAGAAATGGAACAAAACGTCACCAGCTGCCCAGCTCTTTCCTTTGGTTTTCTACCAAATGTAACCCACAAACAGTCACTTTATGAATGTGTACGACACTGACAAATATCTAATCTATCTTCATATCCTAACTCATTGCTTTCACCAGGGACTGGTTCTTAATCAGGTTGAGAAAAAAAAGGGTAGAAAACAGTCTATATCTAGAAAATTTGGTGCAACAGTTATGGAGTTAGGTTTATTTATGTGCTGGGCCACACCCTTTCTAAAGTTCACCGGTCATTATCATCAAAAAGCAAGAAAATATCAACAAACTTTTGCTATTTTAATAAGCTTGGTCCAGCAATGATCCACAGAAAATTTGGTAGCAATCAGATCTATGGTTTAGGAGATGTCAAAAATGTGTTTCAGTCAGGACCACTTTAGTCAAAGAAAACTTTATTTCCATTGCAGTATTATATTTGGCAGTATCCCATATGGAAAAGAAATAGAAAAAAACTTATAAGAAGTTCCATCACCTTCAGTGTATGTTTTATGTATTGTGCATCATATAAGGCTTATATGATTTACTCTTGAAAGTGGCCACTTTTGCATTTTTTTCATACAAGAAAATAAAAAGAATTACATAAGAATCATGTGAAATCTATGTATGCGGTATATAAGGAAAGTACATGTCAAAGTATGTTTTCCATACATGTTACATATAATTTTTGCAGTTTTTCCTATATGTCTGTTTTAAAGACATATGCTTTACATACCATAATATATATGTTTTCTGTATGTAAAGTCAATATATTCAGGGGAATTATGCTTTATTTATATGCTTTAAATAAGCTCATTAAAGGTAAAGGTAAAGTTCCACTGATTGTCACACACCTGACTGTGTGAAGTTTGTTCTCCACATTTGAATCATGTGGTGATCTAACCCCCAATTCCAACCCCTGATGCTGAGTGCCAAGCGGGGAGGCAATGAGTCCCATTTTTAAAGTCTTTGGCATGACCCGGCCCGGGATTGAAACCATGACCTCCCAGTCTCAGGGCGGACACTCTACCACTAGGCCACTGAGCTGGTTGTATGTCATTTAATAAAAACCAGTAGGCTATAAAAACATATATGAATATGTACCATTACATATAGTTTTTTTGTATGTTAAGGGATATAATGTCATGATAAATTATGTTTTCTTTATGTTTTTTCTATAAGAATTCTTAAATGTCAGCCTATGAAATTTGAAATAAGATTATAAAAAATGGTAGCACTTTATAATACAGCCCGTGTTTTACGACGTAACTCCCCGTGTCTTACGACGTAAGTCCCCGTGTCTTACGGCGTAACTTCCCGTGTCTGACGGCGTAACTCCCCGTGTCTTACGACGTAACTCCCCGTGTCTTACGGCATAACTTCCCGTGTCTTACGGCGTAACTCCCCGTGTCTTACCATATACTTATTGGGACTTTCATGGTAACTCTCTGACATCTACATGGCATTTTAGAGGAACCTGTTGTGTAGTTTCGCTTGTCTTACAGTAGACCTGCCGGGGTCTTACAGTGGAACTGCTACTGTCTTATGCTGTCACTCCCAGTGTCTTATAATGGAACTTCATGCGTCTTACCTTGCACTTATTGGGACTTCCCGGGTGACTCTCTGACATCTACCATGACATTTTGGGGGAGCCTATATGGTTTAGTTTCACTTATGACTTACAGTGTAACTCGCTATGTCTTACAGTAAAACGTCTTACAGTCCAACTCCTGATGTCTTACCATGTAGGCCTACTTATTAAAACTTATAACTATAAAATCAGATATGATTTACAGTTTTAAAATACACGAAAATCATACTGCAATATGTAACCTGTTTAATCACACAATGACAACTTCAGAGTTATAAAATATCTTTATTCTTTACCACGCAGACACCTGGTACTTACATGCTAAGTGCCCAAGACTTCCCCTGTAAGTACCAGGGACCGGGCTGTATTGTAAAGTGCACACTGTTCACCCTTCCTTACCATGCAGGTACCTAGTACTTACACTCTAAGCACCCGAGACTTCTGCTGTACCTACCAGGGACTTTCCCTGTAATTACCAGAGACCTACACTGTAAATGCTAACATCTTATTACACGTGCTTTAAAACAAAATGCATACTACCCATGTTTATGTGTCTACAGACACAGTTGAGCAAGCCTGTCCTTCCTGGACCTACCAAGTACCCCTCACTGCAATGTGCATTTTGGGCGCAGCACTCAACGTGGGCGTAGTCAAATGTTTAACCCCACTCATTGAGCACTGCCCTTCCAGTTTGACTTACTCAGTGGCACCACCTGAAAGTGAACATCAATACTGTGTGAAGTACTAAGTTACGAACACTGCAACCTCAAAATCATATTATACCAGTATATTTGTAAAATAATAGGTAATAAATCATTGGCTGCATGTAAAGAAACATTAGGAAAGGCTGAAAGAAAGATTTCAAAGCTTTATATTCTGCCTCCTGAAACCTTGTCCCATCAATCAGCAGCCATGGGCTCCCCTAAACAGCTGCCTAGCACTATGAAAACTAAAATAACTGATTCCCACAAAGCAGGAGAAGGCTATAAGAAGATAACAAAGTATTTTCAGGTGGCTGTTTCCTCAGCTCATAATGTAATTAAGGAAAATCAGTTAACAGAAACTGTGGAGGTCAAGTTGAGGTCTGGAAGACCAAGAAAACTTTCTGAGAGAGCTGCTCATAGGATTGTTAGAAAGGCAAATCAAAACTCCTGTTTGAATGCAAAAGACCAGCAGGAAGATATAGCAGACTCTGGAGTGGTGGTGCACTGTTCTTCTGTGCAGTAACACCTGTACAAATATGACCTCATGGAAGAGTCATCAGAGGAAAATCTTTCCAATGTCCCAAACAAGCCTGATAGGTTTTGGAAACAAGTCCTGTGGATTACTGAAGTTAAAAAATAACTTTTGGATGCAGTGAGCAAAGGTATGTTTGGAGAAAACAAGGATGTAGAATTTCATAAAAAGAACACCTGTTAAACACTGCGGTGGATCGATCATGCTTTGGGTTTGTTTTACAGTCAGTGGCACAGGAAACATTTCACAGGTAGAGGGCAGAATTGAATGGATAAATTCCAGCAAATTCTGGAAGCAAACATCACACTATCTGTGAAAAAACTGAAGATGAAGAGAGGGTGGCTTCTACAACAGGACAATGATCCTAAACACACCTAGAAATCCACAATGGACTACCTCAAGAGGCGCAAGCTGAAGGTTTTGCCATGGCCCTCACAGTCCCTCCACCTAAACATTAAAAATTTGTGGATAGACCGCAAAAGAGCAGTGCATGCAAGATGACCCAAGAATTTTACAGAGCTAGAAGTCTTTTGCAGGAAAAATGGAAAACCCCCACAAGAAGAACTGAAAGACTGAGCAGGATTCAAAAAGTGTTTAGGAGCTATGATGTTAAGTGTTTAGATGCAAACTTTCGCAAGGCACTGTTTCGCAAGTCTTTTTTTTTTTTTTTTTTTTTCAAAATATTATGGAGTAACTCTAGTTGACTGAACTAGATTTCTCCCTGAGGTAGCTTTGCTTGTTCAACCTCTTCCAAGGTAAGGTAACTTGTAGCTTTCAAAGCTATGCTTTCAAAGTAGCTCCCTCAACACCACCAGAATGGCCCAGAATGGCTGTGTTTTATTGAAATATATTCAATTGTTCAATTGTTCAACTGTGTTTTATTGAAATATATTCAATTTCAATTCAATTTTATTTATACAGCCCAATATCACAGCTGTAAAACCTAACATATATTTAGATTGCTTCTCCCCAATCTCTCTTCAGGAATTGACCGCAGTGATTTCTTCATCTAAATCATCAACATGTCTCTTAGACCCCATCCCAACTAGGCTACTTAAGGAGGTCTTACCTTTAGTTAACACTCATATATTAGATATGATCAATATATCCTTATTAACAGGCTATGTACAACAGTCTTTTACTTCTAAATCTAAATGATCTACTAAAAAAGCCCACCCTGGATCCAGAGGTATTAGCCAACTATAGACAAATATCTAATCTTCCCTTTATGTCAAAGATCCTTGAGAAAGTAGTCACAGACCAGCTATGTGATTTTCTCCATGATAATAATTTATTTGAGGAATTTCAGTCAGTTTTTAGAGTGCATCATAGCACTGAGACAGCACTAGTTAAAATTACAAATGACCTTCTGATTGCTTCAGACAAAGGACTTGTCTCTGTACTTGTTTTATTAGGTCTTAGTGCGGCATTTGACACAATTGACCATCAAATTCTACTGCAGAGACTGGATCACTTAATTGGCCTAAAAGTTTCTGCACTGAGCTGGTTTAAATCTTATTTATCTGATCGTTTTCAGTTTGTTGACGTTCACAATGAATCTTCCTTACGTACCAAAGTACCATCGCAACGGTGCCTGGACAGCGTGACGTGTGTGGTTGTGCTGCTGCCGTGGTCCTGCCAGATGCCTCCTGCTGCTGCTGCCATCATTAGTCATTAGTCATACTTTTACTGTTATTATACACATATGATTATTGTCACACATGTATACTGCCAGATATTATAATATAACTAACTATAACTATAATATTATTACTTTCAACAATGTTGTTGTAGGCTACTGTCATTACCTGCATCTCTCTCTCTCTCTCTCTCTCTCTCTCTCTCTGTGTCTCATTGTGTCATGTGGATTACTGTTAATTTGTTATGCTGATTTGTTCTGTACGACATCTATTGCACGTCTGTCTGTCCTGGAAGAGGGATCCCTCCTCAGTTGCTCCTCCTGAGGTTTCTACTGTTTTTTTTCCCCCGTTAAAGGGGTTTTCTTGGGGAGTTTTTCCTTATCCACTGCGAGGGTCATAAGGACAGAGGGATGTCGTATGCTGTAAAGCCATGTGAGGCAAATTGTGATTTGTGATATTGGGCTTTATAAATAAAATTGATTGATTGATTGATTGATTGATTGACCAAAGTTTGTTTTGGAGTTCTGCAAGGTTCTGTGCTCGGACCAATCCTATTTATTCTATATATGCTTCCTTTAGGTAACATCATTAGAAATCACTCTATAAATTTCCATTGTTATGCGGATGATACTCAGCTGTATTTACTGATGAAGCCAGAAGAAAGTAATCAATTAACTAAACTCCATAACTGCCTTAAAGACATAAAAACTTGGATGAGCACCAGTTTTCTGATGTTAAATTCAGACAAAACTGAAGTTATTGTTCTTGGCCCCAAACAACTCAGGGACTCTTTATCTGATGACATAGTTTCTCTATATGGCATTGCTCTGGCCTCTACCACTACCGTAAGAAACCTCGGAGTAATATTTGATCAAGATTTGTCTTTTAATTCTCATTTAAAACAAACCTCACGGACTGCATTTTTTCATCTGCGTAATATTACGAAAATTAGGCCTATCCTGACCCGAAAAGATGCAGAAAAATTGGTCCACGCTTTTGTTACCTCTAGGCTGGATTACTGTAACTCTCTATTATCAGGTAGCTCTAGTAAGTCCTTAAAAACTCTCCAGCTAATTCAGAATGCAGCAGCACGTGTACTAACAGGAACTAAGAAACGTGATCATATTTCTCCTGTTTTAGCTTCTCTGCACTGGCTCCCTGTAAAATCCAGAATTGAATTTAAAATCTATCAGCTATCAGGCTCCTCTCCTGTGGAATCATCTTCCTGTTACGGTCCGGGAGGCAGACACCTTCTCCACATTTAAGACTAGACTTAAGACTTTCCTCTTTGATAAAGCTTATAGTTAGGGCTGGCTCAGGCTTGCCCTGTACCAGCCCCTAGTTAGGCTGACTTAGGCCTAGTCTGCCGGAGGACCCCCCTATAATACACCGGGCACCTTCTCTCTTTCTCTCTCTCTCTCTCTCTCTCTCTCTCTCTCTCTCTCTCTCGTATTCTATTACTGCATCTTGCTAACTCGGCCATTCTGGATGTCACTAACTCGGCTTCTTCTCTGGAGCCTTTGTGCTCCACTGTCTCTCAGATTAAGTCATATTGCAGCGGTGCCTGGACAGCGTGACGTGTGCGGTTGTGCTGCTGCCGTGGTCCTGCCAGATGCCTCCTGCTGCTGCTGCCATCATTAGTCATTAGTCATACTTCTACTGTTATTATACACACATGACTATTGTCACACATGTATACAGCCAGATATTAATACATACTTTCAACATATTGTACCACAATAGCCAGAACTATAACTATAATTTTAGTACTTTCAACAATGTTGTTGCTACTGTCATTACCTGCATCTCTCTCTCTCTCTCTCTCTCTCTCTCTCTCTCTCTCTGTCTCATTGTGTCATATGGATTACTGTTAATTTATTATGCTGATCTGTTCTGTATGACATCTATTGCACGTCTGTCCGTCCTGGAAGAGGGATCCCTCCTCAGTTGCTCTTCCTGAGGTTTCTACCATTTTTTTCCCCATTAAAGGGTTTTTTTTGGGGGGAGTTTTTCCTTATCCTCTGTGAGGGTCATAAGGACAGAGGGATGTCATATGCTGTAAAGCCCTGTGAGGCAAATTGTGATTTGTGATATTGGGCTTTATAAATAAAATTGATTGATTGATTGATTGATTGATTGATTGATTGATTGATTGATTGATATCACAAATCACAGTTTGCCTCACAGGGATTTACAGCATACAAAATCCCTCTGTCCTTAGGATCCTCACAGCGGATAAGGAAAAACTCCCAGAGGACGGAGAGATTCAATTTTCAATTCAATTCAATTTTATTTATAAAGCCCAATATCACAAATCACAATTTGCCTCACAGGGCTTTACAGCATACGACATCCCTCTGTCCTTATGACCCTCGCAGTGGATAAGGAAAAACTCCCCCCAAAAAAAACCTTTAACGGGGAAAAAAAACGGTAGAAACCTCAGGAAGAGCAACTGAGGAGGGATCCCTCTTCCAGGACGGACAGACGTGCAATAGATGTCGTACAGAACAAATCAGCATAACAAATTAACAGTAATCCACATGACACAATGAGACAGAGAGAGAGAGAGAGAGAGAGAGAGAGAGAGAGAGAGATGCAGGTAATGACAGTAGCTTACAACATTATTGAAAGTAATAATATTATAGTTATAGTTTTGGCTACTGCGGTACAATATGTTGAAAGTATGTATTAATATCTGGCAGTATACAAGTGTGACAATAGTCATATGTGTATAATAACAGTAGAAGTATGACTAATGACTAATGATGGCAGCAGCAGCAGGAGGCATCTGGCAGGACCACGGCAGCACAACCACACACGTCACGCTGTCCAGGCACCGCTGCGATATGACTTAATCTGAGAGACAGTGGAGCACAAAGGCTCTGGAGAAGAAGCCGAGTTAGTGACATCCAGAATGGCCGAGTTAGCAAGATGCAGTAATAGAATACGAGAGAGACAGAGAGAGAGAGAGAGAGAGAGAGAGAGAGAGAAGGAGAGAAGGTGCCCGGTGTATTTTAGGGGGGTCCTCCGGCAGACTAGGCCTAAGTCAGCCTAACTAGGGGCTGGTACAGGGCAAGCCTGAGCCAGCCCTAACTATAAGCTTTATCAAAATTAACAGTAATCCGTATGACACAATGAGACAGAAAGAGAGAGAGACAGAAAGAGAGAGAGAGAGAGAGAGAGAGAGAGATGCAGGACAGATGATAATGACAGTAGCTTACAACAACGTTAATGAAAGTAATAATATTATAATTGTGGCTGTTGTGGTACAATATGTTGAAAGTATATATTAATATCTGATAGTGTACATATAAATAAATGTATTGTATGTTCAAACAAAGAGAGACCAGAGACCATCACGATACAGAGATCCATGACAAAATACTTAAAACCAATTGTGTAGTCCAGGGGCGTAAATGGGGGGTAGGGGGCAGTGGCTCCTTTCCTGCTTCCCACCCACTTATATCTGGCGGCGTTGCTCAGACCACACCCATCCTTAACATCTGGCAAACTACTCAAAAACGCCAGAGTAGCTGTCTCAAGGACCACACGGCAGACACACTCAGACTCACAAGGTGAAAACAATACAAGCCCCACTGTTGTGGCTAGTAATTAATTGGTGTAGTGTAATGTACCTGTTTAGTCTTATGCTTTAGTATCAGTTGACCTTTAAAAATACATGTCCAGGCAGTATAGTCTGCTTGATCATAACCAGTCACACCTTGGTTTATTGTTTCATGTATCCACATAATGTGCACACACACACACTCATTGGTGTATTGTATTGGATGCAGGATCTGACAGGATCTGATGTTCAAGGACGAAAGTGGAAAGTACCTAGGATCTGATAGGATTTGATGTGCATGTATGACACCATTATGTTTAGGCTTATGTAGGAAGAACGACAGAGAAGAGCATAAAAGAGAGCACACAGAAAGCAAAACTTGCTTGCGAATACATTAAACTCAGTTGCACTTGATTCTATGTGTCTCCAGTGATTCCTTGACTGCTGAGTATTTGGTTTTAAAGATACTTACTTTGGACAAGAGCAAAAGTAGTCTAAAAGTTGAAGACGAGGTCGGGACCCACCAGGCCCAGTTCCGGGCCCCGAGCTCTGCTTCATCATTGGAAACCTTGGTATAGTAAACAGCATCATCAAGATGGTCAGCAGCTGTCTCACAGCAGCAATAGGCTATTGTTAGTTTTGATGTTTTTCCAAATTAAGACCACATTAACCCTTTTGATCTGACTCCTACCACCCAACTACCTACCCTACCTCCCTTCCCCCATCTGCCTTTGACTCTGTTAACTATCTGTCACATGTTTTAGCTCTGTCTGCTTTGGACAAATAGTGCCCTTTTCTGGTTGCACTTTAAAGCAATTTAACAGTCTTCCCTACAAAGCTGCCTTGATGGTTTAATACCAGTAAAAGCTAGTTATTTTCTGGTTAACTATTCCATCAGTTTGAGTTGTAACTTGGCAAATTAGTTAAGTAAACCTGACAGCGTTGGCTCAAAGTAGCTTACAACTGGCTGATTTAGCAGAACAACCTATTATTGTTGCAGTGTTATGGGCCCTTCAAGCAGTGCTCCAACAGTTTGGTATTTTCCTGACCTTGAAATTCTCTTTGCCTGTCTGTGTGGTATTTTAGTGCTGAGCGGAGCGCACAGTGCACAGGTGGTAGGAGAGTCGCAAACGGGAGGGAGGTTCAAATGAAACAGCACAGCACAGTGAGAGCTGTTGGCATTTTAGTGGTAAATGTGTGCTGAGAAAATAAATAGTTTGTCTTGCTACCTGACAATTATAAGTACAAGATTCACAGGGGTTTTAGTGCTGATTTGGCCTCCATCAGCTCCTGAGGAAAATATCTGGCTCTTTAGCTGCTCCACTATGTTCAGCAGCTAGAGTCGAAGCTGCTGTTTGATGTTGGACAGGTGGTGAACAGTGGATTTATCGCAGCTTGTTTGCTGAAAGCAGCTGCTTGAATGATAATAATGACTAAATTATGACATAAATTTGCAGTCTTTCATACAATGAACTAAAAGAGATGAAAAGCTCCTAGAGCTGCAGAGTTGGGTACGTCTTTCCTATGAGCCTTCTCACATTACATAGTCTTTAGAATCAATGTTAAAAATGTCTACAAGTAGCAATTAAGACAGCTTTAATCATGTATTGATATCAAAGTAAATTATACAAGATGCAGCACTTTAAATACTGGCCTACATGTCTACTTGTCCCTTTTGTAACCTATGTAAAATGTCAAAATTTAAGCTTATCAAATAAGAGCATCTGAAGTCAAATTCCTCCCACATGGAATATTTTTGGCAAATAGATTCTGACTGTGCAAATGATACAGAGAGTGGAGCTGTTACATTACAGTAATGTGGAAGATGGACAGGGAAACAAGTCACTGCTGAGCTGAACTTAGACCAACAAATCATTGTTTGAAGTGTCCCTCATTCTCCACTTCCCTCTCATCTCAATCAGCTCTCTCAGCAAGAGTCAGAGTTGTTATCTGTATTGTCTTACAAACTGGAAGAATGTAAACAGTGAAAGAAAGGCCAAGTTAAAATTACAGGGTAAAAAATATCACATTGTTTCCCCCGTTGTTATGCCCATGCTGGAGGTTGCAGAGGTTAGGAAAACAGAGAAGTTATCTTAAAAAATAAATAAATAAAACAGGCCTCTGGAGATGTGCCTATGACTTCTATTATGCAATTTCACTAAGTCAAGAAAATAAATTTCTAATTAGGGGGCCAAGCCCGAGGGGCCTCAGGGAACACGTATGCAAGCAGATGCGTTTCCTAGGACCAGCGGTGCTAGGAACCCTATTGTTTTTGTAAAGATTTTTATAGTTTTTCTCTATTTTTATTCTTCCATTGATAAAAGTGGTGCTGCAGGCTAAACCGTGCAAGGGAGGGTGGTGCAATTTGAAGGGTCCAGACCCCTGCACGTACCTCAGACACAAAAAAACTACATATGTCTGCCAGCAGGGGGCGCTATAACCAAGGCCAACGCGTTTTGGCCTATAACTCCCACACCGTATGTCGTACATTCAAAACGTTATATCCCCAGATTCCCTGAATAGAGCTGAATCACTTTGCAATGGCCATGCCCACTTCCGCCTTAATTTTTTTCCTGCAAAATCGCAAAAACTGGAAAACCTACTTTTTTGAACTCCGCCTTGGGATTTTGTCCGAGCTGCGTGAAACTTGGCATATACACTATTCTACTGGACCTGATCTAAAGTTATCAAAAGAATTTTGTTCCGTCAAAAATTCCGCAAATTATTAATGAACAAATTTGTGTAGCTAGCTATAAAAATGTAAACTGTTGCATATCTCAGTCAAACTTAATGCTATCAACACCAAATCTCAGATCCTTAGTTGGCATGACACTGTGAAGGTATGAGCTGAATTTGGTGAATGTTGGCCATTAGGAGGCGTTACAAATATGGGAATTTTATATCTCTTAAACGGCTACACCCATTTCTATGAAATTCGGTCAGTATGATGTAGGGCCATTCCTGAGGCCATATATTGAAGGTGGTCATGACTGGTCAATGTGGGCGTGGCTTATTATAGGATAAACAACAAACATGTACTACAGCTGAACTGTTATGCTGTTATTATGAGGGCTGTGAAATTTATAGGGTACATATAGAATAGGACACACATGTTCCTTAACAAAAATTGTGCATATGCTCCACTAGGTGGTGCTATAATGGATGCAAGCACGTTTTTGCGTATACATCCACATTTTAAATGACACATTCATAAACATTATATCCATGTGTTCCCTGAATAGAGCTGGATTTTCTGACACAGGCCCCGCCCACTTCTGCTGCACATTCTTTTTGCTAATTTGCCACATTTTCAAAACCTACTTTTTCGAACTCCTCCCACAGTTTAAGCACCACCTGCATAAAACTTTGCACATAGAATCTCCAGATGTGTCTGATGAAAAGTTATCAAAAGAATGTTGGCACTCCAAAAAATGTGCTAGTTATAATCAAACTTTTTTTTGCTAGCTAGAAAACACATATTGTTTCATATTTTAGTCAAAAGAAATGCAACATCAAACTTAAGTCACTTGTTCCCGAGGTCATCAAGAGGCTCTATGCCAAATTTGGTGCAAATCGGCCTATAGGTGTTGCTATAACAGATGCAAATGCGAGTTTGCCTGTAACTTCCACATTTTAAACAACACATTCACGGACATCAATGCAATGTATTTCCTGAATAGAGGTGAGTTTTCTGACATAGGCCCTGCCCACTTCTGCTGCAATTTTCCCTTGCTACGTCATCACATATCCAAAACCTACTTTTTCGAACTACTCCTACGGTTTAAGTACCATCTGTGTGAAACTTTGCACATAGAATCTCCAGATGTGTCTGATGAAAAGTTATCAAAAGAATGTTGGCACTCCAAAAAATGTGCTAGTTATAACCACACAATCTTTTTTACTAGCTAAAAAAACACATATTGTTTCAAATTTTGGTCAAAGTAAATGCTTTTAACATCAGATTTGGTGCAAATTGGCTAATGGGGGTCGCTAAAAACCCACAAACATCAAGTCTCAAGTACAAGATCTGAACAAAATTTGGTGAGTGTGATGTGGGGTCACTCCTGAGGCCGGACATAAAGTTAAGTAATGATTGGTCAAAGTGGGCGTGATTTATTACAACAAATCCAAATTGCCACACATTCAGCCTTTCACACTTCCGGCGCATTTCCCATTACAGCAAATACCGCTGCTCGGACGTTGGCCCGCGTCCCTGCGCTAGCCCTGAGCCCGTCGTGCTTCGGGGCTGACTTCCGTGGGCTCGGTGGGGCACGGGGGCCAAGTTATGCGGGAAGGCTTGGCCCCCGTTCATAACTGCTTGCAGTTCTAGTTACACAATGTTTCCACACTTTAATACAGTGATAAATTAAAATCAGTTTATTGGGATAAAGCACTTGACAAAGTAACTCATTTTTATCTATGAAACAAATCCACAGGACAGTTAGGCTGAATGACTGTTGGGACATCCTTAGGCATTAAGTCTCTCTCTATTTAGTAATGACATATAATAAAGGGTTAGTGTTAGGTAAGTACATCTGGGATAGATATACGTACACTTTGTATATGGGATATGTCATGTTTAGTTCTGGGGAACTAAAACTAGACTTAAATCTCCATATATGCCAGAATATGACCCTCCAAAATAATACTATCTACCCCTAGTTCGGGAACAAAGACCACGCCTGGAACACATCCCATTTCCGCCCAATAGTATATAAGCACACCAGTCTCCATTGCATCCCGAAAGGAAAAGGAATTCCCTTCAACTGCGGCCATAGGCCAGGTTCCAAATCTGCGCCGCTCCATTAAACGCCATGCCCGCATAACTTCCAGCATCTAGGGATCCTCGCCAGAGACATCCACGCTAGGATTGTTGTCCGTGAAGTAACAGAGACCCCACTGCCTTGAGGGCATCAGCGAGTACCATAAGCTCCCACTAGCAGGGAGCCAGGTTATATGGTTTCAAGTTTTAAGTTACTCATTGTCACATGCAATTAGAGGAAACAATTGTTGTTTGTTTGTTTGGCAAACAGTAATCTCAAATCTCAGGTTCCTTCCACCAATGCTCATTTAAAACGTATTAAGGGAAATCTCTCAAGTAGCCATTGCCCATTTAATTTGTACAAAAGGAACCACACACGTAAAACAAACTAACAAACAAACAATAACCCTATGTGTTTGTCCTTTCTCAAGTCATTCCATCATTCTTGTCATCTCTGCATTCGAAGGCTTCATCACATCGTCACAGCCATCTAATAAGTCCCCCAACTGGAAAACTTTCCATCAGCTTCACAGAAAGCATAATGATCTCATCCAAAATACACCCTCAGCCCATCTTACTAGCCAGCGACAGCTCCCCTTTACCTCTCTAGACATCACGTTCATTTGCAGTTTACCACATAATAATAATAATCATACTACTACTACTACTAATAATAATAATAATAAAGAAAATAATAATAAGAAGAAGAAAAAGAAAATTTCCTTTTCTACAAATAACTACTTATTCAGAACCAGTTTCCATTAATCTAGTAGTGGCTAGTGGCCAGTGGGCAGTTGCGAACCGCTACATACGTTTTCACATTAACCAAAACTTGCATAAAGGTTTCTGCTCTTACGGGAAACACTTGCCACCAACTTCTAACCTTCTCAGCCCTAAATCCATTGTCTTCAGGCTACTCATCTCCCCAGTTAACCCCTCTGTAGCATCCATGATCCGTGCTTCAAATTTGCCGTGCTTCAAATTTGCATTTGCAACAGTCGTAACCACTTCCTCCTCCCGGATCTCATATATCCAACCTCAACAACCTCCTGCCCGACATTAATTTCCTTCTCTCATTTGTTTATCCTTTCTCAACATTTTGTACTTCCCCATCTTATTAAAGCTTTATAAATTGCTTGGTCATGGTACAATCCTTGCTAGTAAACCAGTTTACTTGTTGGCTTAGGTCTGGAAGCAGGACCATGCCTCACTACTTATACCTTGTTATTCCTCTCCACACAATTTGTTTCTGTGTTCTTTCTTGTAATCAAAATTTTCATTGCTTTTCAACATAAAATCATTAACAAGATTGTCTTTAAGTAGGCCCTTGTTTCTGTTTTCTTGACCCACCTTCACTTCCCTCCAACTCATCCTTTCTGTCAATCCCCTCTCTCCCTCAGCATTGTCTCCATCCACTCC
This sequence comes from Epinephelus fuscoguttatus, assembly GCF_011397635.1. Classification (NCBI taxonomy): domain Eukaryota; kingdom Metazoa; phylum Chordata; class Actinopteri; order Perciformes; family Serranidae; genus Epinephelus; species Epinephelus fuscoguttatus. The sequence goes on from NC_064761.1 coordinate 1,493,975, forward strand.
CCTCAACCCCATCTCAATCCAAGCATCCCTGCCTACCAAGGAAAGTGCAAGAAAATCCATCTCAATCCGAAAAAATTCTATCGGGTGTTTCCATATGAGGTATGAGTGATTCTTGCTGTCCCCAAATGCGATTGCCGAACAGTCCACTTCCATGTTTTTGGCATAGTTGATTTTCACACTTGACACGTTCCTTGCTGGAACCATACTGCATATTGCAATCTCCTGAGACTAACCCTTCAAGCAGACTCAAACAGGGGTCAGTGTACTGTTCCCTGATGCAGTGTTAACTCTTCACACTTATCTAAAGAACCAGACCGAGGTCAAGCATGCACAGGTCTGGGCCTGGGTCCCCGACATGAAAGCCCCCTTGGTCTTTTCAAATTTCCTTCCAGCCCAACTCCTTCCCTGCTAGGACTTATTAATTTCTTCATTAACTACTTCATCCCTATCATCACCCAAACTTGACTAACCATGCAAGATGGAGCTCCCGTAATTCTCCCAGGACGACATTCCTTTTCGTGATGATCACACTAAGCCAGGAGTCATACAATCGTACACAAACTCAGCCACCCCCACCCCTTTGTCCACAACTCCTGAAATGTACCCAGTCTGTATAGCAGCTATCCTTTTGGGGGAAAGTTTATGTTCGCTAAATAAGGGTGCTTTCACACCTATCTCGTTTGGTCCGGACTTTAGGACTTTTCTGTTTGATCCTGACCAAATTTACAGGTGTGAAAGCTCCCCCGGACCATGGTCCGGACCAAAGACCCGAAATTTGGTCCGACCAAAATAGGTGGTCTTGGTTCGGCCCAAACGAAATCATGGTTCGGACTTTTGCAGTGTGAAAGCTTTTTCGAGCAGTACACGAAGGCGTGAGATGCAATGAGGAAGAGTGGTGTGTTGACAAATGAGAAGGACAAATGTCCTTTTTATGATGACATGGACAACATTTTGGGCACTTACCCAACAAGCACACCCATTAGGGTGATCGAGTCTTCCCCAGCTTCGGATGGAAGTGTGTCTGCAGATGTGGCCAGGCCTAGTCCCACAGAAAACACTAATGAAATTGGTAAGTAACGTTAGCATAACGTTTACACCAACGTAGTCACTTTTTTTGTTTTTGCTTGTTCCTAGCATTTTTACTGTCATACTACAAAGACATTTTTCAGCAGTCATTATTTCGACAGAGTACAGTTTCACACCCAAAACACTAACGTTAATTCTTTCATCCCGTTTGACAAGTGCTACAAACAAATGTCCAATACATTCTCGATCTCTGGATTATGTGATCCATTTATTTACATAGTTCATACAGTTAACCTTAGCATTATAGTAACCCATGTAAAACACTGCACTGCTTGTGTATGAAATGCACTAAATAAATATATAGTTTGATTTCAGAATCAGAATCAGAATCAGAAATACTTTATTGATCCCCGAGGGGAAATTATTTATGTTACAGGTGCTCCTTGCAAGAGAGGAAAGATACGTGAAAATAAAAGAAATTTAAACAGTAGTATTAACAAATATATAGTTAAATAAACAGGACTTATTAACAAACATAAACGGAAATAAATATATATATATATATACATATATATATATATTGTATACTGAACAAGATTATTTACACAAACAGAATATATACAGTCAGGGTGAAATGGGGTTATTGCACAAGTTAAATTAAATTATTGCAGTGTGTGAAGAAGTCTCAGGGCCACTCAGAGGGAGGAGTTGTACAGTTTAATGGCCACAGGCAGGAATGATTTCCTGTGGCGCTCAGTGGTACATCTTGGTGGTATGAGTCTCCCACTGAAAGTATTCTTGTGCCTGACCAGCACATGGTGGAGTGGGTGTGAGACATTGTCCAAGGTAGTTCGTAGCTTAGACAGCATCCTCCTCTCTGACACCACCATCAGAGAGTCACACTCCATTCCCACAACGTCACTGGCCTTGCGGATCAGTTTGTTGAGTCTGTTGGCGTCCGCCACCCTCAGCCTGCTGCCCCAGCACACAACAGCATAGAGGATAGCACTGGCCACCACAGACTCATAGAAAATCCTGAGCATAGTCCGGCAGATGTTGAAGGACCTCAGTCGCCTCAGAAAATAGAGACGGCTCTGGCCCTTCCTGTAGAGATCGTTAGTGTTCTTAACCCAGTCCAGTTTATTGTCAATGTGTACCCCCAGGTACTTATAGTCCTCTACAATGTCCACACTGACCCCTTGGATGGAAACAGGGGTCACCGGTGTCTTGGTCCTCCTCAGATCCACAGCCAGTTCCGTTGTCTTTGCCACGTTGAGCTGCAGATGGTTCTGCTCACACCATGTGACAAAGTTATCCACAACAGCCCTGTACTCATCCTCATCACCCTTGCTGATACATCCAACTATAGCAGAGTCATCAGAAAACTTCTGAAGATGGTAGGTCTCAGTGCAATAGCTGAAGTCCGTGGTGTAGTGGGTGAAGAGGAAGGGAGAAAGGACAGTCCCCTGCGGGGCCCCGGTATTGCTGACCCCTCTGTCTGACACACAGCGTTGCAAGCGCACATACTGTGGTCTGCCAGTCAAGTAGTCTACAATCCAGGACTACTTGGATCTACAATCCAAGTAGTCTACAATCCAGGGGGGGCAACCACCTGCATTGCTGTCAGCTTGTCACCCAGTAGAGCTGGATGGATGGTATTGAACGCACTAGAGAAGTCAAAAAACATGACCCTCACAGTGCTCTCCAGCTTATCCAAATGGGCGTAGACACGGTTGAGCGGATAGATGATGGCGTCCTCAACTCCAAGTCGGGGCTGATAGGCGAACTGGAGGGGGTCCAAAAGTGGCTTGACCATGGGCCGGAGCTGCTCCAACATGAGTCTCTCCAGGGTCTTCATGATGTGGGAGGTCAATGCCACGGGTCTGTAGTCCTTGGAGCCACTGGGACGCAACGTCTTTGGCACAGGAACGAGGCAGGATGTCTTCCACAGCAAGAGGACCCTCTGGAGACTCAGGCTCATGTTGAAGACATGCTGAAGTACTCCACATAGCTGGGGGGCACAGGCTTTGAGCACCCTGGGGCTGACACCATCAGGGCCTGCAGCCTTATTTGAGTGGAGTCTCATCAGCTGTCTTCTAACATGGTCAGCAGTGAAGCACATTGTGGAGGTGATGACACATGGGGGAGGGGTGTAGTCCTCATGATGGAGAGAGCAGTCAGTCTGACCACGGGGGGATGAGGTGTGAGGAGGAGGAGGTCAAGCAGGAGGGTGTTGAGGTGTGAGAGGGAGGAGTGGGGGAGGAGGGCAGAGTGGGAGATGGCTGACCAAGACAGACAGCAGAAGAGTCAGAGGGGGGATGGGCAGGGCCAGTAGTGTCAAATCTGTTAAAAAACAGATTCAGTTCATTGGCCCTGTCCACGCTGCCTTCAACTCCTCTGTGGTTGTTGGTCCTGAAGCCAGTGATGGTCCTCATTCCACTCCAGACCTCTCTCATGTTGTTCTGCTGGAGTTTCTCTCCAGCTTCCTCCTGTACCTCTCCTTAGCCTCCCTGATCTTCATCTTCAGCTCCCCCTGTATTGTTCTCACCTCCTCCCTGTTACCAGCTCTGAAGGCCCTCTTCTTTGCATTGAGGATGGCTTTGATGTCCTTTGTTACCCACGGTTTGTTATTTGGGTAACAATGGACAGTCCTGGCTGGGACAGTGGAGTCCACACAGAAACTGATGTAGTCCGTGATGCATTCTGTGAGCCCAATGTCCTCCCCATGTGGCTCACAGAGTGCCTGCGAGTCTGTCACACCAAAACAGCCCTGCAGTGTCTCATAAGCCTCCTCCGACCATCTCCTCACTGTCCTCATGGTCGCAGGCTGGCTCTTGACTAGTGGTACATAGCAGGGGTTGAGGTGCACCAGGTAGTGGTCTGACCTACCCAGAGGGGGGAGGGGGGAGCAGCTGTATGCATCTTTGGCATTTGCGTACAGCAAGTCCAGTGTCCTCTCCTCTCTGGTAGGGCAGCTCACATACTGTGTGAATGTGGGCAATGTTGTTGCCATGGTGACATGGTTAAAGTTAAAGTCACCCGAGATAGCTATGAAGGCACTCGGGTGTTTAGTCTGCAGGCGGGCTATGGCGGAGTGAATGACGTCACATGCCGACGTCGGGTTGGCAGAGGGGGGATGTAAACAGTTACAATAATTGCATGTGAAAACTCCCTGGGCAAATAATACGGCCTGAGTCCAACAGCAAACAGTTCAATGTCCAGGCAACAGATACGTTCCTTAATGGAAATATGGTCAGGACTGCACCAGCAGTTATTTACTAGAACAGCAAGCCCTCCTCCTTTGCGCTTACCGCTCTCGGTGCAGTCGCGGTCGGCCCGAACAGTCTGGAAGCCACTGATGGAGACGTTGTTGTTGGGAATGTCCTGGTGAAGCCATGTCTCAGATATTTGATTTACAATAATGAAGGCCTGTATTATATTGCAGATTAGGGGCAGTAGTAGGCTACTGGCTAACACATTTTTAATTCAACACAACTTCTTTTCACCTCTCTAACTCCGCTCGGACGCCCGTGTCCGCGTTCCCTCCCTCCTCTGTTAAATGGTATCTCCCAGGCACACTACATCATCAAACCATGTGATGTTTGGTATTACTGGATTCAGGAAGCTCTCGACTTTTCATGACATCGTTTTTCTTTTATTTCTTATGGATTTGGACCAGAGCAGCCTAAACACACTAAGTCCAAAATCGCGATGAGTGGTGACAAGTCATGTCATGCCGTTTTTCGAGGGGAAAAGTTAAATGATTACTAGTGATCTTAAGCTGCGAGTGGAGACTTAGATCTTTTATAAAAGGTAAGAGTATCACTCCTACCACTATTTTTGGCTGAGATATACAGCATAGACAGTGGGATCATAACTTTCACGTTTCATATGGCTGTATTTGGTGATATTTTATGATGTTTCTGTGTCATAAACAACATCAGCTATCATAATCACACCTGATTTCAATAAGGTACAATGTTTGAAGCTGGCTGAGCGTTCTTTGATCCCTGATAGTACTGTTTTGAAGCCAAGTGAGCGCTCTTGTCAGTTGGAGCTCCGCCTGGATCTTTTCATGGAAAAAACACTCTAGAATGGTCAGAATGGTTTGAGCAATTTTCTTCAAATTTGAAACAAGTGTTCATTGATAGTGTGCCTACAGCCCCACAGTGTCATTTACCTGCTCAGATGAAGCAGTCAGACAGTTATTCATCCTGAAAATCATTTTTTATTTTATTTTAGGCAAAATCTTCAACTTCTTACTGACTTCAGAGGCCCACTACTCTGTCTCTGTATCACCGAGAGTGTTTCTGACACATTCACAAGAAACTTCAGAGAGTTTTCTTTCTGGCAAGACCTCATGCAAGCATGTAGTCAGAGCAATTCAGACACTACAGTCATTTTAATTTGGGTATGTCATTTTAGGCGTTTTCGCTACAAAATAGGGGTGGAGTGCAAGAGGTTACAGAAGAAAATGCAGCTTCCAGCAACAAAGAGGAATCTGGAGGCACTGCAACCCCTTCCCATAGAAGAAAGCGGAGGGCAAAGGATGCTTCGAGAATTATTGAGTACAAGAGGTTGCAAACAGAGGTCAACCTGAGAGAAGACCGCAGGCAGAAGAGGGAGGATGCCACTCTGGAAAGGTGGATGACAATACAGCAGGAGGCAGTGGAGAGACGCTTTAGGATGATGCTAACTACCCAGCCCCAAACTACAACCCCCATGGATCTCACCCCACGTGTCCTGAATCAAAGTCATGGTGCTGAACCAAGTGAGGAAGAAGACAAGCATTTTTTCCACTTGTGATTTCTTTCGAGTAAGTTTTTTTTACTAAACAGCACCCAGCACTTCTAATTTCTGTGTGGTTTTCATGATCTTGTGTTCTTTCAAAATGTTTACTGAACCTCAACCAACACTGCTAATGTGCAAGCTGTATTTTCAGATTTAAAATGTTCACTGAACAGCACCCAACACTTCTAAAGTGTATACTGTATTCATGGATTATTTGCTTATCCATATGTTTGCAGATTGACTCACAGCACTTTTATTTCATATGCTGTATTCATTATGCTGTGTTTTCATTTTAAAATGTTTACTGAATAGCTCACAGCACTTTTATATGTTGTATTCATTTTTAAAATGTTTACTTTATAGCGCACAGCACTTTTATTTTATATGCTGTATTCATTATGCTGTTTTCATTTTTAACATGTTTACAGAACAGCACCTCTAATTTATTTTGAAGGGCTGGAAAAAGATAAGAAGTGTTAAATTTAAGACTTATGCAGAAAAAGTGCATGTCACAAGAGTGAATTAAATCTGCCATGTCTTTGGTGAGACAGTTCTTTTTTTAAGTGTCCTCAACATTGTGAAAATTTTATTCTTTCAAGAAAAAATGTTGAACAAATTGTATTGAGTCATCAATCAATCAATCAATTCAATCAATCAATTCTATTTATAAAGCCCAATATCACAAATCACAATTTGCCTCACAGGGCTTTACAGCATACAACATCCCTCTGTCCTTTGGACCCTCACAGCGGATAAGGAAAAACTCCCCTAAAAAAACCCCTTTAACGGGAGAAAAAAAATGGTAGAAACCTCAGGAAGAGCAACTGAGGAGGGATCCCTCTTCCAGGACGGACAGACGTGCAATAGATGTTGTACAGAACAGATCAGCATAATAAATTAACAGTAATCCGTATGACACAATGAGAGAGAGAGAGAGAGAGAGAGAGAGAGAGAGAGATGCAGGACAGACGGTAATGACAGTAGCTTACAGCAACATTAATGAAAGTAATAATATTATAGTTATAATTCTGGCTACTGTGGTACAATATGTTGAAAGTATATATTAATATCTGGCAGTATACATGTGTGACAATAATCATATGTGTATAATAACAGCACAAGTATGACTAATGACTAATGATGGCAGCAGCAGCAGGAGGCATCTGGCAGGACCACAGCAGCAGCACAACCACACACGTCACGCTATCCAGGTACCGCTGCAATACTAGTTAATCTGAGAGACAGTGGAGCACAAAGGCTCCAGAGAAGAAGCTGAGCTAGTCACATCCAGAATGGCCGAGTTAGCAAGATGCAGTAATGGGATACGAGAGAGACAGAGAGAGAGAGAGAGAGAGAGAGAGAGAGAGAGAGAGAGAAGGTGCCCGGTGTATTATAGGGGGGTCCTCCGGCAGACTAGGCCTAAGTCAGCCTAACCAGGGGCTGGTACAGGGCAAGCCTGAGCCAGCCATAACTATAAGCTTTATCAAAGAGGAAAGTCTTAAGTCTAGTCTTAAATGTGGACACGATGTCTGTCTCCCGGACCGTAACAGGAAGATGATTCCACAGGAGAGGAGCCTGATAGCTGAAGGCTCTGGCTCCTGATCTACTTTTGGAGACTTTAGGGACCATGAGTAACCCTGCGTTCTCAGAGCGCAGTGTTCTGGTGGGATAATAAGGCACTATGAGCTCTCTAAGATATGATGGAGCTTGACCATTTAGAGCTTTATAAGTTAGGAGTAGGATTTTAAATTCAATTCTGGATTTTACAGGGAGCCAGTGCAGAGAAGCTAAAACAGGAGAAATATGATCACGTTTCTTAGTTCCTGTTAGTACACGTGCTGCTGCATTCTGAATTAGCTGGAGAGTTTTTAAGGACTTACTAGAGCTACCTGATAATAGAGAGTTACAGTTATCCAGCCCTGAGGTAACAAAAGCGTGGACCAATTTTTCGGCATCTTTTCGGGTCAGGATAGGCCTAATTTTCACAATATTACGCAGATGAAAAAATGCAGTACGTGAGGTTTGTTTTAAATGAAAATTAAAAGACAAATCTTGGTCAAATGTTACTCCGAGGTTTCTTACGGTAGTGGTAGAGGCCAGAGCAATGCCATCTAGAGAAACTATGTCATCAGATAAAGAGTTTCTGAGTTGTTTGGGGCCAAGAACAATAACTTCAGTTTTGTCTGTATTTAACATCAGGAAATTGGTGCTCATCCAGGTTTTTATGTCTTTAAGGCAGTTATAGAGTTTAGTTAATTGATTACTTTCTTCTGGCTTCATCAATAAATACAACTGTGTATCATTCGCATAACAATGGAAATTTATAGAGTGATTTCTAATGATGTTGCCCAGAGGAAGCATATATAGAATAAATAGGATTGGTCCGAGCACATAACCTTGCGGAACTCCAAAGCAAACTTTAGTATGTAAGGATGATTCATTATGAACATCAACAAACTGAAAACGATCAGATAAATAAGATTTAAACCAGCTTAGTGCAGAACCTTTTAGGCCAATTAAGTGTTCCAGTCTCTGTAGCAGAATTTGATTGTCAGTAGTGTCAAACGCCGCACTAAGATCTAATAAAACAAGTACAGAGACGAGTCCTTTGTCTGGAGCAATCAGAAGGTCATTTGTAATTTTAACTAGTGCTGTCTCAGTGCTATGATGCACTCTAAATCCTGACTGAAATTCCACAAATAAATTATTATCATGGAGAAAATCACACAGCTGGTCTGTGACTACTTTCTCAAGGATCTTTGACATAAAGGGAAGATTAGATATTGGTCTATAGTTGGCTAACACCTCTGGATCCAGGGTGGGCTTTTTTAGTAGAGGTTTAATTACAGCTTCCTTAAAAGACTGTTGTACATAGCCTGTTAATAAGGATATATTGATCATATCTAATACATGAGTGTTAACTAAAGGTAAGACCTCCTTAAGTAGCCTAGTTGGGATGGGGTCTAAGAGACACGTTGATGATTTAGATGAAGAAATCACTGCGGTCAATTCTTGAAGAGAAATTGGGGAGAAGCAATCTAAATATATATTGGGTCTTACAGCTGTGTTTGAGGTTAGATCGGTACTATCTGAGGACAGGAGGTCATGAATTTTGCCTCTAATAGTTAGTCATGTCTCCTACAGTCAAACAAAATACTGAAGTGAGATGTAAACAGAACAGCCAACACAACTTATCGCTTTCGTAAAATAATTTATTGTGAACTGTTTAAGAAAATGAGCAAAAATAGGCTACAAATGACAACATTTCCTCAAATTCAAAAGCTCAATACTCCTGTCTCAGAGTCCCTGACTAGAGCTGCAGCTATCAACTATTCTGGTAGTCGACTAGTCACAAAAAAGAAAAAAGATTCCTGCACACTGTTGCCAAACTTGCAAAATATTTAATGGGACAAGGCAGCTATGTTTCAGTCATTACAACCCTGCCTGATGAAGGTTGTAATGACCAAAACGTAGCTGCCTTGTCCCATTAAATACTTTGTTTGGCAACAGTATGCGGGAATCTTTTTTCTTTCTTAACCTGAAGTTTTTTCCTATGCACCTGTTCAGGAGACTCTTCAAAGGCATGCATGAGCCAGTTTTTTTTTTTACTTTCAGAAAAACATCTTAAAATATAGAAAATATATAGAATAGAAAATATTTCTACAAAACAAGTCATAGAATTTCACAACACAATGGTGAAAAATGTTGATCATTGTTCCCCAAAGCCCAAGAAGACGTCCTCAAACCAACATTCCACAACCCAAAGATCTTCACTTTACTGTTGTAGACCAGAAAAAACACAAAATATTCATATACAAGAAGCTGTAATCAGAGAATGTGGACTTTTTCTTCTTTAAAAAAAAGACTCAAAACAATTAGTTGATTATTAAAATAGTTGCCAATTAATTCAATAGTCGATTAGTCATCGATTAATTGATTAATTGTTGCAGCCCTGTCCCTGACAGAACATATAAATATCAAAACCATTTAAATATATAACAGTAGGGTGAAGATCGAGCTCACAGAGTCAGTAAACACTTGTACTGTAGATTCAATCTGTAAAAACAAAAACACAAACACACATTTGATGGAATCCTTCTCATTACAGTCATTTAGCATACTTCAGGCCTCACGGACTCATACTTACATGCTGTGAGGGGCTCCACTCCCAGCCAAACGAAGGCAACCAATGAGTTGTGGAACCAGTATTAACAGGCCTACAAAGATGTCCTGGGTAGGCAAGCTGGTCTGGAGAGTAGACTGGACAGAGAAAAGAAGAGGAACAAGTGTCGAGAACAGCTAAGTTGATGTAAAAGAAGTGTTAGCATAGTTCACAGTATTCTTCTGTGTTTCTGCCATTGAACCAAGCTGTGGAAATGGAGACACTAGAGAGTAGAGAGAGGTCAAGCAGTAGCGTAAAAAAGTGTGTCTTTGTGTGTGTTTGTGTGCTTATCAAAGGCTGATATTTTAGGGAGGATGAAGGGGAATAGTATGGCCTTTTCTTGACAAAAAACAATATCAATTAGTCTACATTTAGTGTGTGTGTGTGTGTGTGTGTGTGTGTGTGTGTGTGTGTGTGTGCGTGTGCGTGTGTCCGTCCTCCATACCTATAGAGTTGAAAAGTGAGCACACAATGTATCCCTGACGTGTGTACCCCTCTCGCCACCCATGACACGGTCTGCAGAGTCTGGTCTTGGCTGGTGATCTTCATCATCATTGTCGATCCATTGAGTTGGAGAACACACGGGCATCATGAAGCCTTCCAGGCCAGCCAGTGTTGACATCCCAAAACTTCATGGTGTTATCCACAACACCTTGCAGGATTACTGAGTAATGATAATAATAATAAGCTTTATTTGTATAGCACCTTTCCAAACAAAGTTACAAAGTGCTTTACAACAGCAAAAATAAAAGGCAGAATCCAATAAAATGACAATAATATAAAAAAACATTATAAGCACATAAAAGTAATAAAATCCAATAACACATCAAAAATAGAAAACATTAGACATTATTACAATACATTATTAGATGACAACAGGAGTTAAGTAAAAGCTCATTTAAAAAAGTGTGTTTTGAGAGATTTAAAAGAGGACAGAGATGTGGCTCACCTGAGTAGAAGCCCTTCCGGTTGTAGTAGTCAGCTGGGTTGTGAGACGTTGCCAGGATGCAGATATGAGTGCCATCCACAGCCCCTGCGCACTGTGGGAACCCCCATCTGTCACTGAAACCTCTGTCTATTTCTTGGACTTCTGCAGCTGAAGGTTTGTGCAGGTATTGTGGCTTTAGGGTGTCGTTGATGGCAGCAACAACTTGTTGTGTGAAGGCACAAGTACTCGACATTCCCACGCCAAAGAGGTGAGAGATGGATCGGAGCTCGAGATTAGTGGCCAGCCTCCACAAGCATACAGCCACACACAACTCCACCAGAACAGCCTGGCGGTATCTTGTATTCTATCGAGTCAACCTTTGGTGAAGACAGTTACAGAGGTGATAGAAGGTTGTTCTTCTCATTCGAAGGTTGAGCAGCCAATCTCTCGCTGTCCAGTTGTCGCACACATGTTGCCACCAAGCATGACACCGTGGTTTGACCCAGAAACTCCTGTAAAATAACATACACACATACAAATACATTAATACAATTCAGTTCAGTGGTAGAATTCGCAGATACTAACAACATTTTTAAGGGAAAGGTTACAGAAATGTTGCCCAGTGTTTTCTAAAAAGATTGATTTGAAACTACTGCTTTGGTATTCATATTCAGATTCATAGACTTGGTTGCTATTTTGCTATTTATTATTTTTTATCTGTATTATTTTTTTACCATTATTATTAATTTATTGTTGAATAACTTTATACTGTTTGTGTAGTTTTTTATTGCTGTATGTCACTCTTGTCTGTATTTATACTGTAGTTATTGCTGTATGTCTCTCTCTCTCTGCTAATTATGTTTTATTTGATATTTTATTACTGAGTTTAATGCTCAGTCAATTTTCCCTGAATAAACAATGGTTAAAAACACTGTTAGCACTAATACTAACAGGCCATTGGATGTTGTGGATATGTGCCATTTAAGTGCAAAAAGTGTTTTTACATAAAAGGTGGGGAGCGGCAAGGTCACCCACCTAGGAGAAAAGGCTTTCATCGTTGGAAAACCATCTTCACTTCGGTACGTTAAGTATTAACTAACAGAGGCGGATTTACACAGATAAAAAAAATCGTCTATGGGGAAATGTAACATTAACGTTATTGTCCATTACAGGGCGAATGCGAAAGCGAGCTCAATGACCTGGACCAGAGCTGGTGGTGGAAACCGACCCAAACTGAACATAATACACAAAACTGCCTTGCTAGCTCAATCTTGTAGTAACACGATAAATTTCCAGTGTAATCATTTGCCACTCACCTCACTGGTCTTTCCTGATGCGCAGCCAGGGCTCATAGGTGTACTTGAAGTTGTCTTCTCCTTTCCTGCCAGCGACGATAAAGCCTCCGCACGACCAGGACGTTCATCCGAATCCGAGCTAATCGAACTAGGCTCGCGTAGTGGGCATAATGTTGATACTGCTGGTAGCAATGCCACAGCAATAAAATTATTGCCATGATGTGTTCATTCATTCTCCTACTAAGTGCTAACCATAGAAAAAACTATCCAACTAGCTGAGGAGAGCTAAGGCGCTGACCATTGGTTAGGCTGACCAAACGTCCTCTTTTGCCCGGACATGTCCACTTTTCATGTCCTGTCCGGGGCGTCTGGGGGGTGTTTATGAATTGATGATAATGTCCGATTTTCCTTGTGTGTGTGTGTGTGCGCGCGTGCGTAATCCCAGAGAGGCTGCAAATCGGCAGATCTCCAACAGTGTCTGCTGCGCCAGACACGCGTGGCGCAGCATTATTCTAAGCTCTTCCAAGATGCCAAAGCGCAAGTGCAGCTTCACAGATGAAGTGCAGAAAAAATTCCCAACTTCCTGTCCCGACCTGGTCGGGATATATGGGAGGCTGAGTGCACCGTGTGCAAAGCTGGCACATTTGATTCTGTGTCTAATAAAGGCGCCGGGGAGCTCAAAGCTGGATTTTCTAATACAGAAGAGGTATTATTTAGAACATTATTTCATATTATTTATTTATTTATTTATTTGTCCAGTAAGACTTGAAAAGATAGCTATTATTTTACAAGTTGATTTTTCTAATACAGAAGAGACATTATTTCTATCATTATTTCATTCCAGAGATTTTACATTTATTTTACATTTATATTTATTTTTGTACAAATGAAAAAGATTATTATTTTAGGCATAATAAAAGCAAGTTGAGTAACCTCTGAGAAGCCTATCTAAATTTCTGTCTTTGAGAGATATAATTTTGTAATATAACTGAATTTTCTATCCATACATATAAACTTTAAATATATTAAAATTATAAGGCATCTTTGAGTAAACTGCGAGTATCATTTAAGTAGGCTATCTCGTGGCAGGGGCGAGTGTCCAAATGTAACCAAATGTATACAATGTAGCAAAAACACGGACCATGGTCCGGATCTTGGTCCGGACTTTCAGGTGTGAAAGCCCCCTAACATGCTATTAATGCAGACACTCACCCTGGCCTCAGACCTGCACCAATTCATCAATCCGAGTGTCCCGTATCCTCAATCGCCGACTCTTGCTTTCCCGTTGTTAATTCTAGAAATTCTGACAATTGGCACCAGCCTCCGACCTTCTTTCGACTTTTTTACTTGGGTCGTCTCTTCGCACGGAGCCACTTTAACCATTTATAGGCAGAAAATTCTCAACCACATTAAAATTCCAGGGCACTGTCTTCTTTAGTAAACATCACACATACGAGCTACGATACAAACAACATCCGACACTCCCATGCACTCTTGAAGCTCTCTTGGGGGTCTATCTGAAGCCGAGCTCACAAAGAGGCAACTCCCCCACTCAGTCTCACTCCTAGGATCCGTCCTGCATTCCTGCCTTCGACCCAACACATCCATCATCACGCTCGCCTGCTACCCAGACAGCCAGCCTTCATCCCTCAACTCTCAATCTTCCATCCCTTCATCCCTCAACCCTCATCCCTTCATTCCTCACTCTTCCTCCCTTGATGTTTATCCTGTTATCCCTAACCTTTCATCCACCTAGCCCTAAACCCTTCATCCCTCATCCCTTCATCCCTCCATTCTCATCCTTTCATTCTCTAATTCCTTGATCCTCACCCCTCCACACTTTCCTCCGAACCCATAATCCATCATATGCAATAAACCATTTGAAATCTTAATCTTTTTGGTGTGGTCTTTGTTAGTGAAATATATTTACTGAAAACCCCAATTCATTCACTCAACTTCAGTTTTTTTTGGAAACAGCTTGCACTCAAAAATTTCAGTTTAGTACAATTCAGTAACATAAAAGTTCTGAGTACATCAGACACAAAATAAATGTCACATGACCATTTTCTTGACAGGAATTTTATGTCAGTTTAACATAACTTTTTTTAATCTTATCTCTAAGTGCACCTTATTTCACCTCAGCACACATAGGCGTGAGGTCCCCAACTGTGTAAACAATGGTAAACTAATGGTCCGGCAATGTCTTTAACCACAACATTAACTGTAAAGCATAAGAACCATTGTGAAATACATAAACATTATCCACTGTGTAATGGGTAACGTGAGTGATTTAGAACACATTTAAACAGAGTTTTCTTCAGCTTATGGCCTTGCACACTGTCTTAAGGCATGCTGGGTAACGTCACCCATTTAGCCCGAATAATATGTTAAGTGCACAATGATAGTATTGTTTATTGGCTATATCGGCTTCATAAATTTTAGTCAAATTAACTCAAAACTCAACTTGTCGTAACATGAAAATGGAATGGGTTTTTGCATCAGGTGAACATAAATTTTATGTCATTTTGACAATCCCGGGCATTATGTAGATTCTACATTAAAATATTGTGTCATGGATGGATTGAGGTTTACAGTGTATAGCAATTAGTTTTGAATTGTAAAGTTGTCTGTAAAATGTCTTAATAACTTCTCAGTAATAATCATTATATGTACTGTTATTTTCTACAATTAAGTATCAATTCTAACATTTCAAATTATACTTTTTGCATATAAAATATGGGAATCCATCATGTGCATGTGAATTATAGTGCTAAAAGTAACTGATATTTTTACAATTTCTTCCATATTTTTCCTCTGTAGGATATGTCATATATATATATATATATATATATATATATATATATATATATATATAGCTAAATAAATCCAAATGTCAGCACTCACAAATATCATATATATCAGTCATTTAATAATGCACAGCAGTATCACAAACGGACGCGTTTCAGCATTGGGCTTTCTTCAGCGTCGAGGAAAGCTAGGTGCTGAAACGCGTCCGTTTGTGATACTGCTGTGCGTTATTAAAGGACTGATATATATGATATTTGTGAGTGCTGACATTTGGATTTATTTAGTTTGTGAGTTTTGGTCGGCACCCTGTGATTTTTCAAACGGTGAGTCGAGCACGTCAATTCTTTTGTTTATATATATATATAGCTGCCATAAAACAATAAAAGCTGTTAAACCTTTCAAAGTCAGGTTTACTAGACTTTTTTACTAGACTAGTATCACAAAAGACAAACTTGCTTTTCAAAGAATTCTGTCTTGTATTTGGGTTGATGAGCTCCTGAAACTTTGAGAACCGAGATCAAGTCGGGGATCCGACAGCGTTAGACAGCGCATTTGTCTTCAATTGGCTTACCTTTGCCGAGCTTGCTCGCCCCCCCGATCATGGACGTACTTAAACGAAGCAAGCCACTGGTGTCCTGGTGCTGTAATAATTCACGCAAACTTGAATATTCTCTGCGGTGCTCTGCGTCGATTCTTCGGTTATACGCTATCCTTTGGCATAATGGCGCAGTCCTAATATCGGTGCTGCTCATGGCTGGAGACACTGTCACAGAGTGACAGCACTGACCACCGTGCGGATCCTGCAGGACTAAGGAGCTAATGAGCCCAGAGGTTACCGTGCCGTGCCGTGATGTGACGTGCGTCCTGCTGCCGGACAGGTGTTGCTTTACGTCCAGATGTGTGTGTGTGTGTGTGTGTGTGTGTGTGTGTGTGTGTGTGTGTGTGTGTGTTAAAGCCTGCAGTGTTACATTCCCTCCTCCATCGCACGATCGCTTAATGCTTTGTTTTTGTTTTTGTTTTTGTTTTTATTTTTATTTAAAAGGATCCCCATTAGCTGTGCCCTAAAGCAGAGCTAGTCTTCCTGGGGTCCACATTAAACAATACATTTAAAACATACAATTTAAAAACAAAAATCAAGAAGACAAAAACAAAACAAAACAACAAACCTTAAACTTACAGTACATATATATCATCATCCCCTAGCAAAAATATACATCAAACCTTCAAGACATGAAAATGTCCAGTATGTGTGTGTGTGTGTGTGTGTGTGTGTGTGTGTGTGTGTGTGTGTGTGCGCGTGCCTATGTATGTGCCTACATGTGCATATATGGTATCCTACAGGTATGATATTCCCAGGTGTTTCTTAATTTGCTTTTTAAATATTGATTTTTGTGTCAATTTAGTCATTGTCAGTGGTAAGGAATTCCATATTTTCATTGATCTATATTTGACTGTTTGCTTCAGAAAATTAGTGTTTGGTTTAGGAATTGAAAACCGACGCTCTGATGCTTGTCTAGTGATATGACTCTTGATTGTGTTTTAATTGATCGTACTGATATGATGCAAATTGGATTATAAAACCTTCCATATTGAAGATACAAGTGCACCATTCATTCTGTCCTCAACTTTTAACCATTGTAGACAGAGGTGCATGCTGTTGACACTTGTATTGACATTGGAGAACAAGGCGTGTCGCCTTGTTCTGAACCAACTGAAGTTTGCTTAGATCTTTTTTTAGTGGCATTTGCCCATACAATTTGGCAGTAGTCAAGCTGTGAGAGGACAATATTGTTTATTACCATTTTAGTTAATTCTGATGTAAGATATTTTCTGCATCGCCTTACCACTGCCAATGCCTTACCCATTCCGTTCATAACAGTGTCAGTGTGTTTTGACCAGGAAAGCTTATTATCAAGAAAAATGCCCAGGAGCTTAGTTTCCTTAACTTGCTGGATTGGTGTTTGATTTATAAAGAGATTTAGTTCTGGCTCTCTCCTGAGAGAATAATTTGAACCAAATACAATGCATTTCGTTTTGGTTGTATTGAGTATCAATTTGTTTTGAAAGACCCATTTCCCAACTATATCTAGCTCCTTGTTCAAGATGACATTTAGATCAGCAGATGTTGTTGCTGATGCACTGTAGTATCATCTGCATACATCGTTAATTTGGCCTCTTTCAGTAAGAGAGGTAAATCATTAGTAAATATAGTGTACATAAGTGGACCTAGGCAGCTTCCTTGAGGAATTCCACATTCTAAAGACATGCTATCTGAGTAATCACCATTAAAGAAAACTCTCTGCAATCTATTCCTCAAATAACTTTGCATCCAGGCTGTTGCAGATGCTTTAAATCCATTAGACTCCAGCTTTTTAAGAAGGAGATTGTTGTCAATTACATCAAAGGCTGCTGAAAAGTCTAATAGGGCTGCTCCACAGGTCATTTTATTATCTAAATCTCTGTACAGTCATCTGACATATGAACTAAAGCTGTGCATGTAGAATGTCCTTTTCTATAAGCGTGCTGGAAGTTTGTTATCAAATTATTTACTGAAAAATATTTTTGTATTTGGTTGAAAATTGCTCTCTCAAAGATCTTACTTATTGCTGGTAACAAACTTATGGGACGGCTGTTAGGGCCACTGAAGGATGTTTTCTTATCTTTAGGCAAAGGAATGACTTTTGCTTCTTTCCAAGCCTGTGGAAAGATAGATTGTATCAGGCTGGTATTCATTATGTGACATTTAGGGTTTGCTATATAATTAACAGCTATCCTAATTAGTTTATCATCTATATTATCAGTTCCTGATTGTTTGTCATTGCATGTTAACTTAATTAATTTTTCAACTGTTTCTGTTTTTAATTCACAGAATTCAAAATGGCATGTTTTATTTCTCATATATTTCTTTATGTTAGAAACTGATAAACTATTGTCGGTACCATGTGATAATTCCTTCCTTAATTTATATGCCTTACTTCTAAAATAATCATTCAAATAATTTGCAATTGCTTTGGGTTTAGTAATAAAGGTGCCTCCACAGTCAATATAGGTTGGTTGTGAAGATGACTTTCCACTCATTATATTATTCAGTGTGCTCCAAAGCTTTTTACTGTCATTCGTGGTTCTGTTTAACTGTAAAGCATAATATTGTTTCTTTTTCTTTTGGTTGGGCTTTGTAACATAATTCCTCAGTTTACAGTATTTCTGTCTATCATTTATATTTGTTCCCTTTCCTTTGCCTTATCCCTCAGAGACATATGGTCTTTTAGCTCTTTGTCGACCAATGGTGCTCTATAGGTTTTCACAGTCAGTTTTCTAACAGGTGCATGCTTGTCCATAACTGGTTGAAATTTTTCCAGAAATACTGATAGTGCTTTATCCGATTCCTTTTCATCATGAATATTTGACCAACATATGTTGCTAACATCCTCCAGGAAGGCTTCCTGAGAGAACCCCCTGTAGGATCTTTTGTACACAATTTCTGGTTTAGCATTGGGTACTTTACTTTTCCTTGCAATTGCTACTACATTATGATCGCTGCAACCTACTGGGACTGATACTGCCTCAGTGTAAGAATCATTTTCACTCAAAAAAATATGATCAATACAGGAGGAAGTGTTGATACCATTGTTATTGATATTTAATCTAGTTGGTTGTATTAACATTTGTTTCAAACAACAGGCATCAGTTATGGTAATCAGTTGTTGCTTTAAAGGACAACTGTGGGATAGCCAGTCGATATTTAAATCTCCAGTAAAAACAACTTCCATGTTCAATTCACACACTTTATCCAGATTCTTAGCCATAACCTCTAAATAATTACGATTTGAGTTTGGTGGCCTGTAGCAGCAGCCCAGTAAAATTGATTTAATGTGGGGCAAGTTAACCTGAAGCCACAATACCTCAATTTCCTTACACATGATATCCTCCCTAACTTTCACTGGAATATGATTTTGAACATAACAGGCAACTCCACCCCCATGCATATTTCTGTCCTTTCTGTATAGATTATATCCTTCTATGCTCAAAGCATCATCATCAAATGTCTCATCTAAATGGGTTTCAGATAGAGCAAGTATATGAATTGTGTTTGAATACAACAGATCAGCAATTTCATCTAATTTGTTCCTTAAACTACAAATATTCAGATGTGCAATTTTCAAAGTTTTCTTTGGAAAGAGAGCAGCAATTGACATGAGATATGAAATGTATTTTCACCATACCTTTACCTTTATATATTGTGTGTGTCTGTGCATATTGTCCCATTTCTTTCATTGATCACGTGTGTGTTTGTGTGTATTGTCCTTGTGGGTTCACATTCCTTATTCCTTAATGCTGTTTGTGGATGATGAGCTTGTCATATCTTAAAAAGGCAATGTCCCCTCTTTCTCTGGCAGCTTTCATTTTAGGCAGTAGCTCTTTTCTCTTCTGGCGAACTGAATCAGGATAGTCCTCATTTATATAAATGTTTGATTGTTTCAGCATTTTTGCTTTGCTCAAAATTGTGTCCCTGTCCTTGATTCTTAGAAACTTCACCATTAGAGGTCGAGGTCGTTGTCTACCATGGGTACCTTCTGTGGCTGTAGATGCTTTTCCGAGATGCTGAACTCTTTCAATCTCAATAGTGTGGGGATCCAGGTCCAGTTTCTCCTTGAAGAGAGTCAGCACCCTCTCCTCTGAATCCGACCATCTTTCATTTTCAGACTCAGGAATGCCATCAATAATCACATTGTGACATTTGGACTGACCATCTAAAATGTCCGCTTTGTTGTTTAATGCAATCACTGATTCAGCCAGCTTGTGTATATCCACTTCATTTGATTTACAGTTGGATGACAGACTAGTGCTGGCAGCTTTCAAGTCATCCACCTCCTTTTGTGTAAAATGGAGGCGGATTCTCAATTCCTGGAGCTCTTTCAACATAGCATCCATTCTTGTGTTTGTATTGTCCATAAGGGTGTGCACACAAACCTTAAAGTTGCTCTCCTGCTGTTGTAGCAGTTCTTTGTAGAAAGCTTCTTGTCGATCCAGTTGTTCACGCAGTTGTTCTTGTGAGATGTACTGACCATTTTATTTGTCCTCCTTCTTTCGACCAGCCATCTTGGAATCACTGAGGTCTGAGGCCTAGGTCAAGGCCTAGTTCAGCATATAACTTGCACCCAGAGCTGAATTTCTGGCCCAAATTAAATATGAAGTTTGAGTTTACTCCATATAATTCAATTACTGAGAGTAAACTAGAAATAGACCAGGGATTCAAAAGATATTAAATGGATAGAGTAGTTACTCTCACAGCAGGAACACAGCAGCAGCCAGCAGCGACATTAACATAAATTCAACGCTGGCTGCATGTTGGCTGCATGTTTTTCATGACTTTGCAATGTAGGAAAATCTCCCCAGCAACAGAGAGCCAGTGGCCATGTGATAATACACATTAGAAGAATAAAGTTATGAGCCACTCCATTGTTTTTTAGGAAACAGCAGTGTATCCATAGCGGAGACCAGGTGTGGTTGCAACACTTTTTGTCTCAACACCTATAACTCGCTGAATTTTCACTCAAACTCGCTGAACTTTCAATTTTAGGCACAAAGTCCCCATATACTTTTACTAGATGACAATGTTTCCAGCTTCTCCAACTCTATCACAGAACTAATGAACTGATGTCAAGTACAAGGAGTTCCATCACAACCTTCCCCACTACCCAACACATTCTTACTCTGCAACCATGGTCACTCACTGTTTTTTCTCTCTGACACCACTGGTGCCAAGGGGAAATTCAGCAGGACAACAACACAAGTTTAGGGGGCAGAAGTCTGAGTAGGGTGGATTGGGTCCAACAACCACGGACTTTCACTCCGGAGTTTGGTGTTTGCTACCTGTAAAATTGTAAAGACAAACCCTGTTTTTTTTCCTAAACACAATCAAGTGTGTGTTTTGACAAAAAAAAAAGTTGTTGAAAGAACAAAAGCATCAATTTGCGGTGTTGTACTGGGCCCTATTTCAGAAAGGAGGATTAGTGAAAACTCTGAGTATATTGAGCCTGAGATGATGGAAACTCTGAGTTTTCCGTTTCAGAAAGCCAGCTCAGTGAAACCCTGAGTCAGTTACTATGGCAACTTACTCCACGAAGCAAACCTGCTGGCTCGCAGGTTTGCTTCATCTAAGTAGCAGGTAGGAGAGACATGGCGTGTCATTTAGTGAAGTTGTGGACGTTGGGGCACAGTTTATACAGAGGCTGCTGCGTAAGGAGAAGATGATTAGACCCTGTTTGGATTTCTCCCCAGAGGAGTGTCTGTATGAAAGATACTGTTTGACCTCACAGTCTTTCATTTATCTTAACAATCTGTTCCACCCAGATATATCACATATTAGGCCTACATATTGTGGATTTACATTATCATCTGAGCAAATTAATGCATTGCCCTTTGATTCTTCGGCAGGGCAGTTTTCTGTATAACATCAGAGACACTGAACATATTAGAGAAACAGCGGTTTGTCGGGCCGCAAGAAAAGTGACTCTGGCTCTGAGAAGACTTTTGCCCGTTTTTTGTGGTTTTCCCTGGACATAAATCAGAATCAATTATCAAAGTATTTACAATGGAGCATCGATGACTTAGTGGATGGAGTGGATGTCCCGTGATCAGACGCCCAGCGCCTGATGCAGTGGCCGTGGGTTCAAACCCAGCCTGCAGCCTGTCGCTATGCGTCGTTCCCTCTCTCCCTCAACATTACGCTGTTTTGCCATTAGAGGCAACAAAAGCCCTAATAATAATAATAATAATAATCTTAAAAAAGAGGAATTCCACAGAACTGCAGGTTTGTCAGTGTTAATCAGAAATTAATCTACGTTACATGATGCAATGATTCATGAATGCTTTTCATATATTCAAAGATTTCGCAGTGTAACTGGCTCATTTACAGGACTAAACACCCCATAATAGCTCCATCTGAGCATAAAGGAGATTAGGCCTACGTGAATCAGAAGTCATTTCACAGCAGTTCAGCAATTCAATTAACCTCAGCCTAGAATGAAGGAAGTATAAGCAAAACTTTTACCAGTCTGTAGGCTACAACATTTTTGTGTTTGATTTTGAATTGATGCCCAGTGTGTTTGGGGTCCATCAGATTACAGCCGAATAAGATGATCCAGCAAATTTTATTAAAATAGGCTACACGAACTCTGTGTAATGTTTCTGTATTTTCTGTATATTAGACACATTAACACATCACATTGCATAACATCACTTCACATTACCTACTAACACACTCTGCAGTCTGTTCCCATCACACCTCATGCTGTTTAGCTGCAGCTGACGTGTTAGTTTTTTTTTTTTTTTCATTTTGCGGTCATTAAAATCTCAGACTCAGCTGGGACAAAAAAAGTGGCTTTCTGCTTTCGGCCACTGAATCACGTTAGTTGCACTCGGCGCGTTCACGGTGAGCACTCTTTCGGTGCTCACCGTGAACACGCCTCTCTCAGGCTGAACATACTCAGAGTTGATTGAACTAATGCTGATCAGCTTTACTGGAACTGAAAACTCAGAGTTTCTCAGCTCAGGCTCAGTCAACCCGTAGATCGGGATTAGGCTCAGAGTTTGTTGAGCCTGCTTCCTGAAATAGGGCCCTGATGTAGTGCATTTATTTTGAAAATGAAAAGGAGTAAGAATGTGTTGCATTCCGACCTTGCCATGTATCGACGTTTGGTCGTGGACTTTCCGTGTCAATATATGACATGCAAGGTACATGCATTTGTTATTGACATTCTGAGATGCCATGTCAACTTCAGTCTGTTACATGCATTGTCTGTTTACGAAATACACTTTCATTTTCATGTGAAATATAAAGTTTGTATACAGTGTCTTTCAAAATAAATACACTGTGTTGGTACAACACGGTGAATTTTTCCTACTTAAACAATGAACAGACACACGTGGTTGTGTTTAGGACAAAAGAACAGGGTTTGGCTTTACATTCATACAAGAAGCGAACACCAGCCTCCTGGGTGAAAGTCAGTGATCGTTGGATCCATAAAACACTTCTCCCTCACACCCTTCTTGGACTTTTCACCCCCTTATCTTACATTGTTTTCCGGCCATATTTCCTTCTGACACTGCTGGGTGGCATTATGCCAATGTGAAAGAACGGCTTTTCTCATTAGCGTCCGACGGGGAAGAAGCTTATGGGCTGAAATATGTGCCACCAGAAACTGAATATGAATCATTTATATTTGAATTTGAATTTCTAAACTTGAATAATTGCATTGAAAAACTGAATTTGAATCACATAATTTGAAATTGTATTGTTTAATTTGAATCATTGCATTGAAAACTGAATCTGAATAGTATAATTTGAAATTGAATTTATTTCTACATATCTTCACATTCAGTTCTCACAATTCAATTTCAGTTCTCAAAATTCAATTTCAATTTACTGTGACAGACATCCGGGTAGTTTAAGGATGAAGGAAGAGCAATCGAGCGCAGATACACAGGACTCCTCTTCGGCCAATCAGCACTTTTTGAGCATGTAGGAAGAAGCGCTCGCCTTGATCCATAGACCATAGACAATAGGCTCGTTCGAGATGAACTGCGCCTCGCCTGAAAAGTAGACAAGAGCAGGCGGCCGCAGCAGGGGGCGGTGACAAAAAGCTGCGGTGAAGTCAGGCAGTTTCCCGACAGTTTCCAGCAGCCTTCAGTCCGTACAGGAAGTCACAGACACACACATATCCTGTCTGGAATGATGTCAATTCATTAAAAAAAGTGATCAGACCCATATATCAGTTTGTTTTCCGTCTCCAGTTGTTTTAATTATGACATATTAATTTATTAAAATGCTTTACAGGTGATCTGTAGTTTATGTCCATGGTTTATCCTCCATTTGATATGAATTCTCCTGTAAATCAGCATCATATCAGTTTGACCTGTCCCCTCAACTTCACAGGCTGAATAAACTGTGTTTGACTATAAGGTTAATATTTTCAGAAAAAAAAAAATACAAGACAACAGCTTTCATTAAAGATCAGTCAGATCCAGTCAGGGCTTCACATCTGTACACCTTATTTTATGAATCCTCACATCCCACTGATCACAAGTCTCTGTGTTGCTAAATACTTCAATAATTAAACCGTCCAATATTAATATAGTACAGTAGACTCTGTATAGTTTATGATGAATGTAGGCCTATTTAGTCTCTGACAACTAAACTTCACCATCAGTCACACAACATGTTTTCTCTTCACAGAATAAACCTTCAGATCAGACAAATACAATCTTAATCTCTAAAATTCAACAAAAATGAAAAGTTTATCTAAAATGTCATATTGTTGAGTTGACATCTGAACCAATCAGCTGTTAGATCAGGTGAGAGCCAGGTGGTGCAGTCGGTGGAGAGCAACTGCAGCGCCTGGCTCTAAAAACTGTGGCCGCCTCGGTCTTGCGGTTTTATCGCCATCCACTTTTGTAAAACGTCAGAGCAATACTCAAGCTCGGCAGTTCGGACTTGTGGACTTGGCAAGTTTGGACTTGGAGAGTTGTGGAGAGTTGGTGGTTGGTGGAGTTTGTGGAGAGTTGGTGGTTACTGTGATCGTGAGCATTGGCGAGATGGAAATCAAAAATCAATAACGGACATGGATCGGAGAAGGCATCTTGGCGCAGTTATTGCAGCAGGACTGCTATACCTGCAGGCTGAGGAGGAGGCTGCCCAGCTGAGGAGGCAGATCCCAGAAAGACAGCGGAGAATGAGGATGAGACGTGCAATGCTTGCATGTCTGTTCGATAGGTTTGTCCAGTTGTGGACAAAGTACCCAGGAATATCACAACAAAGAACAAAAACTCAGTCACAAGTCAAAGTGCTGCATACCAAATCTGATTTAAGTAAAAGTATCTGGGTATTGTCAGCAAAATGTAGGACTACTTAAAATTAAAGTTAAAAGTACTCATTATGCAAAGTGACCCAATTTCAAGTGTTGTAATCATCATATGCATGAATATGTATTGAATATTAATCGATCAACGTCGGCTACATGTAAGCAGCATTTAAATGTCGTCATGGTAGAACTAATTTTAACACCTGTCACTGGTGTACTAGTCTGATCTATAACAACACACAGTAACTTGTAAATATGAAACAACAACATATAAAACAAACTATCTGAAAAGTAACTATAGCTATCAAATAAATGTAGCTTGAGTAGAATGTACAGTGTTTCCCTCTCAGTAAATGGAAATACCCAAAGTAGAAGTACATCAAATTTGTACTTAAGTACAGTAGCTACTTGAGTAAATATACTTAGTCACTGTCCATCACTGCATTTGTCTGATCATAATGCTTTCTGTCCACATTTTCATGGAGACTTGACAGTTGGTACACCTAGAAAAAACAACAGCAGTTTAATATTCAGTCTGACATTTTATTGAAGTGTTGAGTTGTAGATTGTGGTGCTGCTGAGCTGTACTGGATTACACTGACAGCAGTTTCTCATTTAGTCTGTCCTCATCAATATAAATGGATTAAACAGGTCAGATGTTCAGAGGAAAAGTTTATTCAGCCACACTTCAGACATCATGCAGGTATACAATTCATATCAGATAATCAATATTTAAAATGCTGTTGAATAAATACTACAATAAAGACAATCTTTAAATAGAATAAATAAATTACAATAAATTCTTAAAATCATTATTGAATGGTAAAAACGCATAGGCCTAAATAAGCAAAAGAATGCAAAGAACAATAACATGTTACAACATTTAATAATATAAAAATATATCTTATACTGAGACTGAATGTTGCCCATTAGACATTCCCCACACGGATTACATTTCATATTTAACCACTACAGAGATATCAGCCATGAATTTCAAAAGGACTACTTGAGAGAGGCTGCTCTCTGGGGCAGCCTGAGCGCTCATACACACGTTTATTATCTATGAGCGCTGACACCGCTAGATGACAGCGGTGTCAGCGCTCATAAACACATGAGGGTTGACACCGCTGTCATCTAGCGGACCTCAGTCACATTCAACTGGGCTCTATATTAAAACATCGACCACAGGTCTGACGTATAAACTACGCATGAAAACATTACGTTCTGTGACAAAACAACAGTAACATATCGGTATGGCTTACAATTGTGCCAGTTGTGTCATTTTCCGATGATTGTTGTGAAATGCATGCTGGGATACCTGGCTGTCTGAAGTCCACACAAGTCTGCTCCGATGCATCCCCGGTGAAATGGGTGTGGCGAGAACACATCCGGGAATTTGGACTGAACTTGGCCAGATGTGAACTTTGAATTGGAACAGTACTGGGGCTGTGACTGATGATGTGTCACAAGTCCACAAGAACACAAGTCCGCACAAGAACACATATTGAGAAACGGCTGAAGTCGGACACAAAACTAACCGGCATGCATTGTGCACCGATCGCCGGTGATCAAATCTGCGCAGGCCTGGCTTATCTCGAACGAACCTATATATGTAGATGCCGCATCGAGTGGGTTTGCCCACTGCTGCGATATATCAACGTCGCCGCCATATTGGATGTGGCAAGGCTGCGCCGTAAAGTAATACAAGTAAATGGACTTAATTTCATAAAGCATCTTTCTACAAAGAAATTTATGTTAATGCCTCTCGTTTATTCATTCACACACGCACTAATGTACTTGGGAAACAGGCACCAAAAACAATGTATTTGATCTTCTCAGATGACTAAGATAAGAACTTTATTGATCCCACACAGGAGTAATTCACATTACATCAACTATAGAGAACAAGGTAGTGCAGAAAAACAATACACAGTAGGCTATACATACATATATTTAAGCAATATCACACGAGAGGGAGTGATGTTATATTTATATCATCACGGCTGTGATTCGGTCATAGGCACGAGGCCGCAGGCACATTGGTAGTACACCTCCGAACCTATAGTGGCGCTGTGGCGCAGTACAAAGCCGGTGCATTCATTCATTGCAGGACGAAGAAGGGATGAAGAAAATTTCAAGACATCCGAGATAAAATGCATGTTTATTGAACAATAATGAATATACAAACACAAGGCAATCCCCCATTCACCTTCCTAACATCTGTGTTTATGAGGTGAGTACAATACATGTTTGATTTGAACATTTATGGAGACGTGAATCGGTCTAGACCGGGAACCCCAAACGAAAAACGGGTTAATTTCCAAGACATTCATGCAATAAACGTTCATGCAATGAAGGTCTGGGTCCAAGGCTACAGCTGAATAAATACCACAAATAGTAACACAACACTGCTTTGCTAGCTCAAT
Organism: Epinephelus fuscoguttatus; assembly: GCF_011397635.1. NCBI lineage: Eukaryota > Metazoa > Chordata > Actinopteri > Perciformes > Serranidae > Epinephelus > Epinephelus fuscoguttatus. The sequence continues at coordinate 1,521,274 of NC_064761.1, forward strand.
CATGTTGTAACTAAGATAGCCGCTGGAAAGATATTTTTTCACGGACCATATATTGAGTTACTGAGTTTTTACAGACACCGCTAACGGGGCTACCAGCTAATGGTTAGCCTAGCTAATCTACGATAATCGTGTTAATGACAAAGCGTGCACACAGAGATAGTAACGTTTGTTCAATCATTGTGTTTATAGATTTTACAAACATCTGATTAGTCTACACGGTGATATAGTGACATGAAAAATGTGATATATATATATATAAATATATATATATATATATACAGCTAAACTCTGCTGGTTTTCTACCCGAAAGTATTTGTAAACAAGAGCATAGCTGGAAGTGAATGCTTGAAAAACATAGCAACAGTAACCAAGGGGGGCGGGGCTTAGCTAAGGATCATGTTATCCAATGACATTCCGTTTGGAGTCTCCACCTTTTTCCCCATTGTGCTGTGATTGGTTGCGATGAACTGAAACTCAGCCATATCAACTCACACCACCCGCTCCATAGCTCTGTTCTATACCTTCAAGTTGACGAGCGATTTCTGCCGGCTATTGAGACTGAAACAAATAGTTACTTTTCGCGGCTCTTTGCTGAGAAGAACACTTTCCCGGCCTTTTTGCTGAGAAAACCTTTTTTCACTATACACTACACACTCTAATTATTGACAATAATTGTTCTAAGTTTCGTGTTAATCCGAGCAACCAATGTTGAGATATAAAATACTTCAATTTAAAGAGCACCACCTGGTGGTCATCGCCTGACATTTTTCAGAGCCTCAGGGGCTCATGGGTAAGTAGTAAACTGAGTTCCATGTCATTCAAACACACCAATGTGGAGATATGCAACACTTTCTGTTTTGTACCAAATCTGCAGGAAGCTGCTATTTAATAACTTCAGTATTCTTTGTAATTTCAAAATTCTTTTAATAACTTTTTGTCAGAAGAGTCCACAAATGCTGTGTGCAAAGTTTCGTGCAAATCGGTGAAATTGCCTAGGAGGAGTTCGAAAAAGTAGGTTTGCAACATTTTCTTTACAATCCATTATACAGATCTTGTTATCAGTCACTTCATATAGTGAGGAATATGTATCTTACCACGTCTTAGGCTTGCATGTGTTTCTCCCTGTCTATCCACAATTGTAGTCCAGCTTTCAAGATGCAAATATCTCCATATTGTCCAGTTGACACTCCATCAAACTTTGTATGACCAGACCAGCCACTTCACCTTTGCGCACCCAGACAACAGTAGCCTAATTATGCATGCATTCCCAATCAAAAACCTGGCGATTACCACCAGGTGGCGCTCTTTAAATTGAAGTATTTTATATCTCAACATTGGTTGCTCGGATTAACACGAAACTTAGAGAATTATTGTCAATGCCCTCCTGAGGATATCTGACGAAGGAGTTACCAATCTGCCACTAGGTGGTGCTGTGGTGGCAGTCTAATATTTGGCATTGTGCCAACACCACAACACTTGTGGAAATGAAATTGGTAGGGGTGGTGTAGACTGGCCCCTGTAACTCGCACACCAAAAATGACCAGCAGGTGGCACTATTTTCAATGCAAAAGTGTTTTTGGCCCACAACTCCCATGTAACATGTCGAACGTTTTGAAATCTCAGTGTTCCCTGAATTCAGCTGAATTGTGTGATGTAAGGCACACCCACTTTTGCATTAAATTTCCATTTGCAAAATCGCGAACAATGATAAACCTACTATTTCGAACTCCTCCTAGGCGATTTGACTGATTTGCACCAAACTTTGCATGAAGCATCTGTGGACCCTCCTGACAAAAAGTTATTAAAAGAATTTTGATAGTCCAGAAAACGCCTAAAATATAAAATAACAAATTTCTGCACATTGTTTTCAAAACAGACAGTCTTTCATATCTTGACCAAATACAGTGGGATTACCACAACACTTGCGCTAATTGTGTTTCATGGCCCGATGAGGGTTTGTGCAAAATTCGGTGCAAATCGGCCAATAGGTGGCGTTCTGGTGGCAGTCTAATTAGTGTGAACGGAAGTAAATTGGAAAATCTTCAAATCCTCTTCAAAACTCATCGACTTTCAACCTCTTCTTGTCCCTCATACTTTGAGCTAGAGACACCATGTCAACTTTTAAAGAGTCAGAAGACCTTGAACTATTGGGCATGCATTCAGCTTCTACTTTTTGGAAAAATACATACGTGGGTTGGGTGCCTAACTGTATACTGGAAATGTAAGGAAGAGATAACGTTTATTTTTTATTTATTGTAGCTGACAAGACATCTAGGTGAACGATCCCGACGGCAGCATACCCTGACGCATGTGGACTGCGAGCGCCCATTCATCGCTGCTTGCAGCTTTAATTAGGGCCCAAGCACCTAGCGGTGCGAGGACCCGATTGAAATGCAAGGATTTTTTAGAATAAGAATAATAATAATAATTATTATTATTAGGGCCCGAGCACCTAGTGGTGCAAGGACCCTATTGAAATGCAAGGATTTTTTATTATTATTAGGGCCCGAGCACCTAGCAGTGCGAGGACCCAATTGAAAGGCAAGGATTTTTTATTATTAGCGCCCGAGCACCTAGCGGTGCGAGCTAGGTGCTACTTTATACATTCTTTGATGTCCCGCTTCTAGCAGGTTAATCAGACCCACCTCAAACTTGCTGGTCTAAGTCCTTAGACCTTGATGATGCTTAAAAATGAAGCTTTTTAGTTTTCATCAAATGCTGTCACCGTGGCGCCGCCTTGTTCGCCATCAAATCGATGTTGTTTTGAAGGGACAAGGGATGCTTGAAAACTCACCAAACGTGGCATACACATCACAGGTCACAAGTCCTATTGTCTGATGTGATTTTTGTGCTTTGATGCACCAAGATGGCTCAACAGCGCCCCCTAGAATATTTCAATTAAGCAGTATGTAAGCGTGACTACGTTGTGACCAAAAGTTATCACAGGATTTGCCGAATGTTGAATGGCGCGCCCGCTGCCGAGCGTTGAATCTTGAGGTCTCGCCATGAAAAACTGGCATAAATGGTCCAATCTCCACCAAACTTCACATGATTCATATTAGTCCCGCCCTCAACACATTCTCATTACCATATTGCCTGATAATGATAGCGCCACCTAGTGTCGAAAGGAAGTACTTCTTATCAGACACTTATCTTTGGATTAACCTGAAATTTCAACGCTGTGGTCTATATTTGATGTACACAAACATGACGTATCATTAGTGTCTACGCGCACTGCAGAGGGTTTACTTTTGATTGCTCGCCATGAAACAGGAAATTGCTTTAAATTTGGAGTAAATGGTCTGTTGTCCACCAAACTTGACATGATTCATATTTGTCCCACCCTGAACACATTTATATGACAATATTCCGTGATAGTCATAGCGCCACCTAGTGATGAAAGGAAATACTTATTACCAGACACTTTGGATTAACCTGAAATTTCAGTGCTGTGGTGTGTATTTGATGTACACAACATGACATATCATTAGTGTCAATACGTGCTGCAGAGGGTTTAATTTTGAGGTCTCGCCATGCAACAGGAAATTGCTATATTGTTGCCGTAAATGTTCTGACCTCCATCAAACTTCAGATGATTCATATTAGTTCTGCCCTGAAACCATTTATATGACCATATTTCCTGATACTCATAGTGTTAGCTAGTGGTGACAGGAAGTAGGTCTCAAATACTTATCTTTTGATTTATCTGAAAGTTAAATGCTGTGGTGTATATTTGATGTACAAAAACATGATGTATAATTAGTGCGCTCTGCAACTCCCTCAAGTGGAAAGAGGAAGTGATACAAAATATGAAATGTGTCATTCCAGCACTGTATCAAAGATATGCAAAGTCACTCCTGCATGCGATATCTAACTGACAGAAATGAACTGACACGTCAGAAGACGTCCTGCCAGCCTCCCTGAGTTGCATGAAGGTGCGAGGGCCCGTTCATCGCTGCTTGCAGCTTTAATTATTATTATTATTATTATTATTATTATTCCTCCAAATGAATTGCCTTTTTGGGAGGCTTAACATACCCGAAAACTTATGAAACTTTGCACACATCTCAGAACTGGTGAAAAATTTGATATTTTAAGGGTCTCGTGTGCGGGTTCCAAAAAATGGCTCAGTAGAGCCCCCTACAAAAGTTTGAGGAAACAGCCCCTGAAGCCAGTTTAACCTACATGTATGAAACTCGGCAGGCTCATGTAATACTCCAGTACCTACAAAAAAGCCTCTGGAGGCATGCTCTAAACCCAACAAGAAGTTGGCCATTTTGAATTTACTGTGCAAATTTGATGCATTTTTGGCCATTTCCAGGGGTCATAAATAAATGAACTTCTCCTAGAGATTTCATCCAGTTGACTTCAAACCTTGGTCTGCCCCATCCCAAGACCTTGAAGATGAAAAGTCATCAACAGCTTGAGTTTTCATCAATGCGTGTGACCGTGGGATGGCGTCAAAGTTAGGGGTCTCGCCACTAAACAGGAAGTAGTTTATAACTCCAGCAGACATGGTCCAATCTTGCCCAGACTTCACAGAATTCATGACAGTCCTGTCCTGAACACATCTACATGTCAATAATTAGAGATAAACATAGTGCCCCCTACTGGCAACATGAAATGTCATGTTTTAGACTTTAATGTACATCTCCGACAGAATTGACCAGATCCATCTCAAACTTGGTGAAAAAAGCAATAAGACGTTGATGACGCTTTATTGTGGAAACTGTGAGTTTTCGTTGAAGGGCGTGGCCATGGCCTGGCGGCAAACTTTGATGTTTCGCTGTGATGATAAACGTTGCTGTAACTTGACTCCATATAGGAATATCTTGCCAAAACTTCACACATATGATGACAGTCCAGCCCTGAACACATCTACAGAGGAATTTTGAATCACGGCCATAGCGCCACCTACTAGCAACAGAAAGCTACTTTATACATTCTTTGATGTCCCGCTTCTGGCAGGTTAATCAGACCCACCTCAAACTTGCTGGTCTATGTCCTTAGACCTTGATGATGCTTAAAAATGAAGTTTTTGAGTTGTCATCAAACGCTGTCACCATGGCGCCGCCTTGTTCGCCACCAAACACAATGTTGTTTTGAAGGGACAAGGGATGCTTGAAAACTCACCAAACATGGTATACACATCACAGGTCACAAGTCCTGTTGTCTGATGTGATTTTTGTGTTTTGATGCACCAAGATGGCTCAACAGCGCCCCCTAGAATATTTCAATTAAGCAGCCCCCAAAGCTGGTTTGACCTGAATGTATGAAACTTGGTAGGCACCTGTAACACTCTATTACGTAAAAAAAAGCCTCTTGGAGCCATGCTCCAAACCCAACAGGAAGTCTGCCATTTTGAATTTACTTGTGCCACTTTTGTGCATTTTTGCCCATTTCCAGGGCTTGTAAATTAACGAACTTGTCCTACAGATTTAATCAGATTGGCTCCAAACTTGGTGTATGGAAGCGCGACTATGTTGTGACCAAAAGTTATCACAGGATTTGCCCAATGTTGAATGGTGTGTCCGCTGCTGAGCGTTGAGTCTTGAGGTCTCGCAATGAAAAACGAAATTGTTGTAGCTCTGTCATAAATGGTCCAATCTCCACCAAACTTCACATGATTCATATTAGTCCCACCCTGAACACATTTTCATTACCATATTTCCTGATAATCATAGTGCCACCTAGTGTCGAAAGGAAGTACTTCTTATCAGACACTTATCTTTGGATTAACCTGAAATTTCAGTGCTGTGGTCCATATTTGATGTTCACAAACATATCATTAGTGTGTACGTGTGCTGCAGAGGGTTTAATTTTGATGTCTCGCCATGAAACAGGAAATTGCTATAAATTTGGAGTAAATGGTCCGTTGTCCACCAAACTTGACGTGATTCATATTTGTCCCACCCTGAACACATTCATATGACAATATTCCGTGATAGTCATAGCGCCACCTAGTGGTGAAAGGAAGTACTTCTTACCAGACACTTATCTTTGGATTAACCTGAAATTTCAGTGCTGTGGCCTATATTTGATGTACACAAATGTGACATATCATTAGTGTGTACGCGCGCTGCAGAGGGTTTACTTTTGATGTCTCGCCATGAAACAGGAAATTGCTATAAATTTGGAGTAAATGGTCCGTTGTCCACCAAACTTTACATGATTCATATTTGTCCCACCCTGAACACATTCATATGACAATATTCCGTGATAGTCATAGCGCCACCTAGTGGTGAAAGGAAGTACTTCTTACCAGACACTTATCTTTGGATTCACCTGAAATTTCAGTGCTGTGGTCTATCTTTGATGTACACAAACGTGACATATCATTAGTGTGTACACGCGCTGCAGAGGGTTTACTTTTGATGTCTCGCCATGAAACAGGAAATTGCTATAAATTTGGAGTAAATGGTCTGTTGTCCACCAAACCTGACATGATTCATATTTGTCCCACCCTGAACACATTTATATGACAATATTCCGTGATAGTCATAGCGCCACCTAGTGGTGAAAGGAAGTACTTCTTACCAGACACTTATCTTTGGATTAACCTGAAATTTCAGTACTGTGGTGTGTATTTGATGTACACAAACATGACATATCATTAGTGTCTATGCGTGCTGCAGAGAGTTTAATTTTGATGTCTTGCCATGCAACAGAAAATTGCTATATTTTTGCCATAAATGTTCTGATCTCCATCAAACTTCAGACGATTCATATTAGTCCTGCCCTGAAAACATTTATATGACCATATTTCCTGATACTCTTAGGCTACGTTCAGACTGCAGTTGCAAGTGACATGAATCCGATTTTTTCACTCAAATGTGACCCATATCTGATTTACTTTTGACAGTGTGAACAGCACAAGTCACATTGAATCTGACATTTTCGAATCAGATTCAGGCCACTTTCAAATATGGTACTGAATCTGATACATATCGGATTTTTTTGAATGCGACCGCAGTCTGAACAGCCAGGTCGCATTGAATGCGACTTTGACGTCATTATGACCCACACTGCCTGTTTTGTAAATAAAGTTGATTGAAAAAAAAGTGTCCTAGGCGGGGAGAGTAGGCGGGAGCGGAACAGAATGAAAACAAACATGGAGGACAGCATGGATGCAGGCGGCCAGTGGAGAGATAGCGAGGTTTTAGACCTCATAGGTATTTGGGGGGACACCTCGGTCCAAGCAAAACTTGAAGGTTCTTACTGTAACAGGTCTGTTTTTGAAGAAATTTCTAAAGAAATGTCCGAACGGGGCCATAGAAGGACCTGGTTGCAGTGCCAGCGCAAAGTGAAAAGCCTGAAGGCTAAATATAAAGAGGCTAAAGATTCAAACCAACGTAGCGGCCGTGGTCGTGCCACTTGCCCGTTTTATGAAGAGCTGGAACGTATTTTAGGAGACAAGCCGAGCGTTCAGCCACTGGAACTGCTAGATAGCTCTGTGGCTGTAACCGAAGACGAGCCTGAAACTCCAGAGAGTGAAACAAGTTCAGCTGGCACAGACGCCGACACAGGTAAGCCAACAAAACAACTACAGATATGCAGTGAATTTGCTCCCAAAATACATTTGTGAAAATGTTGTATAGGTCACTGAAAAAAAATCTAATCTCTGACATTGTGGCATCGTAATCTGATGTGTTTCTTTGCCCTAGGAGAGTCACTCCTCTCTACATCCTGTGTGTCTGGTGACGCCTCATCACCTCAGCAGAGTACAGAGACCTGTGAGAAGGCCACAGCAGCCACCAAGTCATCTGAAAGTAAGTAACAATAACAGTAATAATGGTTGTGATCAGGTGCTTTGTATGCTACTGCATTTAACACTGTTTGCTTCAGGGCTGCAGCAAATTGATAGTCATAGATTATCAGTTGCTGAGTCAGTAATCAATTAGATAATAACTGATATGTCTGCATTAAGTCATGGTAAAATGGAAATAAATAGATTTGAATTCAGTAATGTGAATACTGTATTATTTTTTATGGATGGATCTGTATCCACCATGCAGTTAAAGGTGTCACAGAAATCTTAACTTTAATCTAATTTAATTTTTGCACGACTGAGCAACACAGGAAATCATTCCTGCCTGTGGCCATCAAACTGTATAACTCCTCCCTCTGAATGGCCCTTGGACTTTTTCACTCCCTGTCAACTGACTTAATACAATAACCAAGTGCAATAAGCAACAGTGTAATTACTTGTGCAATAATTCAACTTAATATCCACTGTTATAGATTTATTTGTCATTTAACTTATTTTTGAATCACAATGCACATTCTGTACACCCTAATTCAGTATATATGTATAATAACAAGCCTGTACAATCTCAGAATACTACTGTTCAAAGCACCTTTACTGCATAAAGCACCTTTACTGTATATACTCTTTTATCTATTTTTTCAGTATATATTTTGTTTTATATTCATATATTTTGTTTTATATTCATATTTTATTTTATTTTATTTTTATTTTTTCTCTTCTAAGTGCACTGAATGTTAAATTTCTTCTGTTTCTTATTTCTTCTATTCTTGTAAGGAGCACCTGCAACGAAAACAATTTCCCCTCGGGGATCAATAAAGTATTTCTGATTCTGATTCTGATTCTAATCATGCCTACCCTCTACTACTTACCTTTTACAAAATACTAATACAAAATGATTGTTTCTGTTTCTTGCAGCTAAATCTTCCAAGAGCAGAAAAAGAAAGACAAAAATGGAGACAGCACTTGAAGTCTTTGCTGAAAAGATTGGGAGCACTTTCAACAAGGATGACACCGAGCTTCAGTTGAAGATGCAAGCAGCACAGCATGCACATGAAATCAGAATGTTCACATTGTTCAGTCAGTTTATGGAAAGGTCACATCACTATCCACATCCACCTAATTACCAGGCACCAGTACAGCCTCCAAAAGCACAACCGCCACCAGTACAGCCTCCTTCAATGCAGCCATCACACCTCTACAACCAAATACAACCACTACCTCAACACTCCCACAGCAGTTTTACTCAGCCCCCTCCATTCCACATGGCTTCACCTCAGCCTTTGCCATTTAGCCATGAGACACCAAACCACCCCTTTTCCTTCTTGCAAGGGCTATCACAACCTCTGCCATTCAACCAGTCTCCTGCACACACTCCAGATTCTGCTCCACCCTTCAACTCCACCTGTCAGGTTTCAGCACACCCACCATTCAGCAGACCTTCAGGTGATGAGGAAAGCTAAATCATTCAACATGTCTTGACAAACAGGGTTCCTTATTTATCTGTATTACTGTTATGACGTTGTTATGTCATGTGTTAAAGGTCCAGGACTGATTCAGTTTAAGTTTGCATTTAGAATTGGACACACAACATGTTTACTTTACTAGACTATTTCTTCTCTTCCAACGAGTGTAGTGTCCAGGACTTTTATTTCATTCTTGCACAGGACAAACCTGACACCTTATGTTTTACACTACTTTCTTTAATTCCATATTTGGAGAATGATATTATCAACAGTAAACCTCCTGGACTAATTCAGTTAAAAAAATGTCAGCCAATTTTCATTTAGAGTTGTACACACAACATATTTACCCTTTATGGAAGACTATTGTTCCCTTCCAACGATTTGAGAAATGGACAATTTAAGCAAGTGTAGTATCCAGGATTTTTATTTCATTCTCGCACATTGTTGCACAGGACAAACCTGACATCTTGTGTTTTGCACTACATGTACTTTATTTAATTTAATATTTGGAGAATGTTATTATCAACAGTAAAATAAAGTTACTATTTTTGACAAAGAAAAGTCACCTGGTTCTTATGTTCTTCCAAAACCATTTAAATGTGAGGGTGAATAGTGAGTGCTGATATAGTTCAACGCTGGCTGTAGAAGAGTTCTGTCAAGGCCTCCCTGACTCTTGCTGGGTGAGCAGTATCTTGTGCTCCTCCATCTGCTGTTCTTTCATCCCATGGTGCAGCTTGAGCAGGTTCTTCATATGCTTCACCATGTTTCTCACATATGTTGTGGAGTGTACAACATGCACTTATGATGGTGGGGACAGAGGAAATGTCCACATCCAGGCGCTTACCGAGGCACCTCCATCGCCCCTTAAGTCGCCCAAAGGCACATTCAACTGTCATTCTTGCCCTGCTGTGTTGCTCGTTGAAATATCTTTGCTGATCTGTCAGAGCCCCGGAGTCCGTGTATCCTTTGAGCAGCCAGGTTCGCAGGGGGTATGCAGGATCACCAAGCAGCATTATTGGGACTTGGACGCCATTGATCTCTTCAGTGTCCTAAGATAAGAGAAACATGATATCATAACATTGTCATAATATTGTGACCACCTGCTTGATTAAATGCAATTCAAAAGGATACCCCTTAATCAAATTTAACTTCAATATAGGTTGACAAGAATGCATATTTTTATGGCCCATTATTTGTGATCACAAACTGCAATATTAGAGTAACATTGTGTCTTGTCGTAAAAAGAAAAAGTGGTGACTGAGGTAAAAACCGCTGGAAAAAGCTCCCCTCTCTCTGCCATTGTGTAGATCCTGGAGTTCTTGAGAACCCTGGCGTCGTGAACGCTTCCAGGCCATCCAGTGTAGATGTTGGTGAAACTGATGAGAGAACATGTAATGAGTTGAGCATCCATAACTTGCAAAATAATGCAAAGAATTGCCAGGTGGTAGTTACATTGCTAGTGCACTGTGATCAGGGTTAGTAACTGATAACCTTTACTCAGGTTACTGTGTTTGCATAGCTTCTATATATACTTGTACATTTCAATTAACTTATGAAAATGTGATTTCACTGGTGATAAATTTATTTTCCTGCAGAAAAAAGTTCCTTTATACCACATTGATGTTGTCAGTTAATATTACAATTAGTTGTTAAGGCATGAAAAACATGTTTTTCATAATTTACAGTGGTTTTACTTGAATAGAGTGGTGGATTTACTTTAGTCCCTTCTTAATGTCCATAACCTAGAGAGACAATCATCAGCCACATGTGTGAAATATTGTGAAATATATGTGTGAAACAACAACTGGAATTGTACTTAAGTGCAGTGCTTGTGTAAATATACTGTAAATAGGTATTTTATCACTGTACACATCTCTTTCATGTAGGTCTCATGATTACAACACTGTCTACTTTTAATGAATATCAATATTGAGATAAAGGCAAGATAAAAAAAAAAACAGACTATTTCCAATATTGGCTTACCAGAACTGGTGATCAACAACGCCTTGTAGGATGACAGAGTGCCAGCCTTTACGGTTGAAATAGTCAACATGATTTTCTTCAGGTGCAATTATGGGGATGTGACTCCTGTCGATCGCCCAGCACACTGGGGGAACCCCCACCTCTGTCTGAAGCCCTGCAGCACCTCCTGGAGATCGTCTCCCTGGGGTAGTTTAATGTAGTCAGGCATGAGGACATGATGAACAGCTTTGCAAAAGTCATGGACAATAGAACAAACGGAGGACTTGGCGATGCCAAACAGGTTGGCCAAGGTGCGGTAACCCGTCCCTGTTGCTAACCAATATAGCCCCACTCCTACTCGCTTTCTCAAGGAGATGGATCTCCTGAACGACGTATCTCGCCTCGACAGTCTCGAGGACAGGCGCTGACAAATGTAGTGAAAGGTATTCCTCGACATTCTGAAGTTCTGGAAGAAATCCTGATCTGTGAAACCAGTCACATCCCGATCCCACCACTCCTGGCTCCGACAGCGCATCCACATACTCCTCTGTACGGATGTTGCAGCCATTGCTCCGCACAAAGCCATCATTAAAACATTGATTTTCTTTCTCCTCTTCTTCCTTATCCATAGCGCCCGCTCACAAATTTGCCGGCTGCCGCCAAACATTGTTTTTAACATAAGACCATAAAGTCCTGTTGCCGCTGCCATGTTCGCTTCCGTAAACACAGTTGTGCGCGTGATGTCATCAACTATGAACTGCGCATGCGGGTCAGTTCAGGAGCGTGAGCTGTTCACACATCAGTCCGTAGATAGGCCACATTTTAAAATGTAATGTGAACAGCCAAACAAAAAATCGGATTTGGGCAATAAATCGGAACTGGGCATTAAGGCCTGCAGTCTGAACGTAGCCATAGTGTTAGCTAGTGGTGACAGGAAGTAGGTCTCAAACACTTATCTTTTGATTTATCTCAAAGTTAAATGCTGTGGCGTATATTTGATGTATAAAAACATGATGTATAATTATATGCCAAGTCACTCCTGCATGCGATGTGTAACTTTGCTGAAATGCGACGTGGGCATATCTTTCCAAAACTTCTCACATGAGATGACAGTCCCACCCTGAAAACATCTTAAGAGGAATTTTGAATCACCGTCATAGTACCACCTACTGGCAACAGAAGTTACTTTCTTCATTCTATGATGTTGTTTGAAGCTCTTGATTGCGTGGCCGTGGCAGGGCGAATTTTAGTCTCTTAAAATAACACAGGAAGCTGTAACTTAACTTCATAGTGTACAATCTGCTTCCAACTTCACATGCTGCATGACTGGTCAAGCCTTAAGAGACCTACATGTCAATTTATAATTATTCATAAAGTGCCACCTACTTGCAGCAAAAAATCACAGCTCCATTTTTAGCACACATAGCAACAACAAGAATCTTCTGGCTGATCTCTGAGGGCAGTGTTGCACTGTTTATAGATGTGAAGCACTGCATGTTTGATATACCTGGAATGTGCAAAAGTTGATCATAAAATAAATGCTGCATCATTTAGAAAGTGACATTTAGTGGAGCAAGGTTTCAGGAAGTTTTACACCTCAATGTTACAATGAATAATCAAATAATAATTTGTTGGAATCACAAGTCTTATTAAAATACATTGATTTTTTTTTTTGCCAGCAATTTGCTGATACTACAATGTTTGTCATCAAGTTTACATCAGTACCTTCTGTGTATTTTATGTAGTTTAATTTAAAAATTGTTACTTGAATCATATCACAATTCACAAACAGTCTCATGACGTAACTTTAGTCATTCTCCAGCACCAAATTGTGAACAAGCAAGTGTTAATGTGAAATAGGTCATCCTAGCACCCTCACTCTGGTCAGACACTATCTCTTAATTTATCTATTTTACATCAAAAGCTGACCTCAAAATTCTGATGAATCTGATGATGTAAGAATTGTGTGTTATCATCAAATGCCATTGATGTGGTGAGCCCACCATTTTTCATGTTTGGCCATAAAACACAAAGTTATGGTCAAAATGGCCCCAATTTCTCCTGCTTCTTTACAGTCCTGGCCTGAACACATCTACATGCCAATAATTATTTATAATTATAGCACCATCTACAGGAAACATGAAATGACATTGTTTAGATCATTATTTTTAAATTAAATTCAACTTTATTTATCAAGCTCAGTATCACAAATCATAGTTTCCCTTAGAGGGCTTCTCAGCATACATCCCTCTGTCCTTGGACCCTCACAGCAGAAACAGAAAAACTCCCCCAAAAACCTTTCATGGAGAAAAAAAATGGTAGAAATCTCAGGAAGAGCAACTGAGGAGAGATCTCTCTTCCAGGACAGAGACAAGCGTGTGCACAGAACAGAACAACATTATAAATTTACAGTAATCCATGTGACAAAATGATACATAAAAACAGGGAGAGACAGAAACAAACAAAGAGGATAGAGACAGAAAGCGATGCATGGGAAACACTAATGACAATAGTTACAAGAACAATGATAATAATAATAATGGTATTTTGGTAGTATATATGAGTAAATATCAATATATGACTGTGTGTATGTGAAATAATAATCATATGTGTATAATAATAGTAATAGAAGTATGACAATAATAATAGCAGCAGCAGCTGGCATCAGGCAGGAGCACCACAGCAGTGTAACCAACAACCCATGATCCAGATGTAGCTGCGAGTCAAAGGAACCTGCGAGACAGTGGAGCACAAAGGCTCCGGAGAAGAAGCCCAGTTAGTGACATGCAGAAATAGGACATGAATGTTAGCAAATGAAGAAGAACCAACTTTTATGTACTTGTGCTACTCCCAGCAAGTTCACCAGATCCATTTCTCATGCTTCATTACAGACCTGGCCTGAGAACATCTACATGCCAATAATTACTTATAGTTATAGCGCCACTTAGTGGCAACAGGAAATAATATTGTTTAGATTTTAAATTTACTAGTCCCAACAGTTTCATCAGATCCACCTCAGATATGGTCAGAAAATTCTTAACATGTTGATGATGCTTTATTATGAAAATTTCTACTAGTGAAACAATGTTGCTGCGGTATGGCAGCCATTTAGTATTTGCCCATTTAACAGGAAGTTGTTGTAACTTGTGTACATTGTGCAATACCCCTCTAATTTCTCATGCTTTATGACAGTCCTGCTTTTTTACGCTACATGGAAGGGAAAGCAAAACCTGCATTAGCAACAGCATATGAGAGGCAGCATTTTTTTTTTTTTTTTTGTTGAACAAATGTGGATCATTTTCTTTACTGCAGCTTTGAATCAATGATACATGCAGGAAATGAAACCTTTTTATTTTTTATAAATATGAACCTCACAATAAAGAACATGCAAGAACCTGGAAAAGAAACAACATGAATACAGTATGCTGTCAACAATATATACAGAATAAAAAACAAATTAAATTATGGTGACGTCAAATTTCTGCCTCCAATGCCAACCAAACCTAAACACAGGAATTACATCTACAGCTGTTACAAGTCTACAGTTAATCTTCTTCATCACTGTTAATACATCGACTCGCAAAACTACATACAATCCCCTCGTGATCGCTGAAATATGTTGGCAACACTGTTGATTCTACATCATAACGTGTTGTTTTCACATACACGTGATCAATTAATGTGCCTTTTTCAGTAGAGGGTTGTTCCACAACTTGAACATACCCTTCATCTGTAATATATTTGCAGATTGTTGATGATTTACAAATGTCATCACTGAAATCTCCCATAATGGCAACTGTGTTACTTAGTGGATCTAGCCAATCAAGTGGCTTGCCTAAATATTCTTTGAACAAAGACATGAGATATGATGGAGGTCTGTAAATCACTGCTATGACTATGCTGTAAGTCAGGCACTCATACACTAAACATTCTAAATTGACATCTGGTACTTTAAGGATATTGTACGTCAGACTGTCTGCACTATACATGCCAACACCTCCATGCTGTTGGGCTTGCAAAGCAGCCAATGTCGGGTTGTTGCTGCTGTACGATGAGCTTCGAGGACAGCTATCAAATGCATAGCCACTTATGTTTACTGACTCAAATGAGAAAGTAGCAGGTAGCCATGTTTCTGTAACAGCTATACAGTTAAGCTGCAAGTGCTGCGTGCACAAAGCCAAATCTGTCATGTCGCGTCAAACTTTGCACATTCATCAAAAACACAGTAAAACTGTGTTTGTGCACTTCCTGTCCTTTATTTTGGATAGACCGATACATCAGCCGGCCAATATATTGGGCCGATAGTTTTTTACTTGTATCAGCATCGGCCGATACGCGTGTGGGTTCACGGATTTATTTTTCCCTGGCATGATTTACAGACAGGCATCCACAGGCAGCTCTGTGTTGCCGGAAGACCCTGCAGCGCACATGCAGCGAATCCTACTGTGTACAGTAGTTGTTGTTTTATTTATGCTTCAGCTTAAATATTTGTTTATTTTATAAAGACATTACTGGAAGATTTAATGAGCACTGAACTCTTTTTTTATTTGAATGTATAATAATAATAATAATAATAATAATAATCTACCTGTTCTACCTCAACTTTCCATCTTATTTTAGTATTTTTTACTGTTCAATAACAGTAAAAGTAACTATGCAACACATTTTCCTGATATTTCCTTGTACTCATGTTCTTAACTTTCTGCCTATGAAACACATTTTCCTGATATTTCCTTGTACTCAGGTTCTTAACTTTCTGCCTATGCAACACATTTCACTGATATTTCCTTGTACTCGTTTCCCTTTTATTCTCCCTGTGCGACACATCTGCCTGATATTTTGCTTTACGCATTTCCTTGACTTTATGCCTATGTAACATATCTCCCTGATATTTTGCCTTAAGCATTTCCTTTACTTTCTGTCTATGCAACACATTTTCCTGATATTTCATTTCATGAATTTCCTTAACTCTCTGCCTATGCAACATATTTTCCTGATAGTCTATTCTCATTTTGGAGTACCATTTCCTCTTCAAATACTTAGAAAAACAATAGTTACTATTTGAACTACAGTTACTTGCAACACACTGAACCTGCACTTTTGAAATCCTTCTAGACATGTGTCGTGTCTCCAATAAATTACCCACTTTGCACAAATTAAAGCAAACCTGCTTATCAACATGGTGGACACAAACCACTGGCTCAAAATAATTATTCACACATTTCAGGTACATCCCTTCATTAAACAACATTGTACTCTTACAACTGTATTTGAGCCAACTTTCACCACTTTATGTAAATATGTCCACTCCAAAAGCATTTGCTGTTGCTTGAATTTCAATTTCTGTGGCACAATTGCCAACATTCTTTATCTGTGAAGCATTAATATACTCTGAAATTGAGGCATATCCTTTTCCCACTAACATCATGTTATCCTCACTGTGGTTCTCGATATACTTTACAACGGCTAGTCTAATCTTCCGATGACTCTTCTGAGAACCACTAATCACTTGTGATACTGCTCTAAAGAAGCTATTACCATCCTCTTCAATTCTATCTGTCATGCAAACAGCACCTAAAGACCCAGACAGTGACGTCCCTTGTTCATCATGCTTTTCAAAGTCGACATTAAACTTGCTGTCTTAAGTGTTTTTGCAACTTCAGTGCACAAAGGATTGAATTCTAATGTGTTTTTACTCAAGTCACTTAACATTACCACATAATTTGTATCCATAGCAGACAATGCACTACACTGCTGCTCTCTTTCATCTCCAAGAGGCTCACCTACAGTACAGGCCAAAAGTTTGGACACACCTTCTCATTCAATGCGTTTTCTTTATTTTCATGACTATTTACATTGTAGATTCTCACTGAAGGCATCAAAACTATGAATGAACACATGTGGAGTTATGTACTTAACAAAAAAAGGTGAAATAACTGAAAACATGTTTTATATTCTAGTTTCTTCAAAATAGCCACCCTTTGCTCTGATTACTGCTTTGCACACTCTTGGCATTCTCTCCATGAGCTTCAAGAGGTAGTCACCTGAAATGGTTTTCCAACAGTCTTGAAGGAGTTCCCAGAGGTGTTTAGCACTTGTTGGCCCCTTTGCCTTCACTCTGCGGTCCAGCTCACCCCAAACCATCTCCATTGGGTTCAGGTCCGGTGACTGTGGAGGCCAGGTCATCTGCCGCAGCACTCCATCACTCTCCTTCTTGGTCAAATAGCCCTTACACAGCCTGGAGGTGTGTTTGGGGTCATTGTCCTGTTGAAAAATAAATGATCGTCCAACTAAACGCAAAGCAGATGGGATGGCATGTCGCTGCAGGATGCTGTGGTAGCCATGCTGGTTCAGTGTGCCTTCAATTTTGAATAAATCCCCAACAGTGTCACCAGCAAAACACCCCCACACCATCACACCTCCTCCTCCATGCTTCACAGTGGGAACCAGGCATGTGGAATCCATCCGTTCACCTTTTCTGCGTCTCACAAAGACACGGCGGTTGGAACCAAAGATCTCAAATTTGGACTCATCAGACCAAAGCACAGATTTCCACTGGTCTAATGTCCATTCCTTGTGTTTCTTGGCCCAAACAAATCTCTTCTGCTTGTTGCCTCTCTCCTTAGCAGTGGTTTCCTAGCAGCTATTTGACCATGAAGGCCTGATTCGCGCAGTCTCCTCTTAACAGTTGTTCTAGAGATGGGTCTGCTGCTAGAACTCTGTGTGGCATTCATCTGGTCTCTGATCTGAGCTGCTGTTAACTTGCGATTTCTGAGGCTGGTGACTCGGATGAACTTATCCTCAGAAGCAGAGGTGACTCTTGGTCTTCCTTTCCTGGGTCGGTCCTCATGTGTGCCAGTTTCGTTGTAGCGCTTGATGGTTTTTGCGACTCCACTTGGGGACACATTTAAAGTTTTTGCAATTTTCCAGACTGACCGACCTTCATTTCTTAAAGTAATGATGGCCACTCGTGTTTCTTTAGTTAGCTGATTGGTTCTTGCCATAATATGAATTTTAACAGTTGTCCAATAGGGCTGTCGGCTGTGTATTAACCTGACTTCTGCACAACACAACTGATGGTCCCAACCCCATTGATAAAGCAAGAAATTCCACTAATTAACCCTGATAAGGCACACCTGTGAAGTGGAAAACCATTTCAGGTGACTACCTCTTGAAGCTCATGGAGAGAATGCCAAGAGTGTGCAAAGCAGTAATCAGAGCAAAGGGTGGCTATTTTGAAGAAACTAGAATATAAAACATGTTTTCAGTTATTTCACCTTTTTTTGTTAAGTACATAACTCCACATGTGTTCATTCATAGTTTTGATGCCTTCAGTGAGAATCTACAATGTAAATAGTCATGAAAATAAAGAAAACGCATTGAATGAGAAGGTGTGTCCAAACTTTTGGCCTGTACTGTATATATATATATATATATATATATATATATATATATATATGTATATGTATGTGTGTGTGTGTGTGTGTGTGTGTGTAAAAAAGCATAATTATAAGGCTACGAAAACCAAACAAATTTTATTTTATAGCGATTATACACTTATATAAACATATTAATGGGTAGAATATTCAGATTCAGATTCAAATTTGACAATAAACCATGCCAAATATTACACACTGGCCCTTTAATATTACCATGTTCGTATTTTGTATTTATTAGTAATATATTTTAATCTGTTTTAATAATCATTCATTAGACTACAGCTTACGGCGATGCACTGTAATGAGAACGCAACAAGAGATCATTCATCCACCACAGCGGGAGAACTCAGGTACTCCATTACATACCCGAAGTACAAACATGGGGACTTCACGGTGCGTCAACTCAAGAGTCAGCCACCTGCAGGTAAGTAGTTGACAGACAGAAAAACTGCATAAATATTTAATTGGGTAAAATTATCATAACTCTGTCTTATCTGTACCATGAAGGCTACATTGACGCGTTGATGAAACTGCTTTTCCACAATGTTGTGGAAGACCCGCATCCATATCAGGAGCTCCTGGACAAGATCTCTGTACCAGAGCCACTGTGTGTCCAGTTCACCAGGCCAGATAAGCAGGATGCAGTTGCCAGACACAAGTCCCACTTTTGCAAGGACAGGTGAGGTTTGGCTCAATACATAATATGTTGTAGGAATACATGTATGGTTACTGATGTTAATTTAATCATTTGTGCCTTTTCTATTTCCACCTGTCGACGTATACCTGTCTTCAAACTCTAAAATCAGTCTACTTTATTTTCTCAACAGACACAGATGAGTTCCTGTCTATGGATGGGGGATGAGAACAGGCCCAAGCCCCGTCAGCCCTACTGACAACATTTCAGACTGAGTTGAGTACTTCATGGTTGCAGTCTTCATGTGGTATTTGAGACCATACACAAATAAGTGATTGTATTAATCAGACACCTGGTTGTTAATACTGAACATCTAACATGTAGAGAATTGACCAGTGTTCTACACTGGATACAATTTCAGATTCCTGGCTGGTAATTTTATGCAAAATAGCATTTGAAACTCTAAACTTATAACAACACAAACATTTACTTGCAATGACTACCTCATTGACCAGAGTTTGTATCTTGCTGAAGCCTCTTTTTATCTGTCTCCTACTAGAGATGCCGAGGACTGATCATCTGCTAGAGGTTACCATCTTTCCTCTCTGGTTACATTAAACATGTCTCAGACTGTCGTCCACACGCACAGGGGCCCAGTGAAGTTCCACATGGCTCAAAAGTTCCTCATCTTCAACCTTCAAGTCCCTTTGTTACCAAACACCTAATTACATTTCAAAGCTTGGTTAAAATTTAATCCATTAACCTGCACTCCACAGACACCATCAGGCTGAGGTCTATGTTGTTAAGGACATTGGTGTATATTCCCCTATTATCAGGGTCCCCATGGTCATGAAAAAGTGTATCATTTAAGCCCTTGCTGATAAACACCCTATCCAGTAAACATGGAAGTGTTTTGATGCTATCCAAGCCAATGTTCATATTTATCATGCTTTAATTGTAATGTGGTGTTGTCAGGGTTTGAAAATTGCTTGACTTTTGAAAAAAAATCCGAATCAAATCTGGACAGATAATACTTATAAAAATGTAATGCTTGTTTCGTAACAGTATTCCTGTCACAATAACACTGTATTGTTCACAGCACAATTTGATTTAATGTGATGAAGACATATCACACCTGTGTTTCCCCACTTTCTGGAAACTCCAGCCTGATGCGGGTGACGGCACATGATGGGATGACCACCCTTACGTGCCGGCCAAGGTATCCCCAGCACCAGCGTACAAAGTTGCGGTAGGCCAGATGTCTGTAGCAACTGTGAAAAATGAATGGACTCTGGTCAGTCTTTCAGTTTTAATTGTTTTGTCATGAATGGGAACACCGTAATTGTCTGTGCTCAAAAAAAAAAAAAAAAATCATGAAGATGGAAATAATTTGAGATTGTCAGAAATTTGCCTTATATCACTTCATACTTGCTGACCTTATATAAACCTTGTGCAATGTATTAAAAATACTCAACTAACACCTGTATAAAGTGAGTTTCATTTCCTAAAACTGACCTACTGAGCACAGGTTCCTCCATCTCCCCAAATAACTGCAGGTAGGTGCCATACACGGCCTGCAGCACATAAGGGTTTAGGGCAACGGGTTCAAAACCTGGGTGCATTGTTATGCAGGCTGCTCCTCCAACCTGTTCACACCTGTGCATCACCTGCATGTCAAGAAAAGCAGCATATTTTGGGGGGTTTTATGCATATTGTATTAACGTGTGTGTGTGTGTGTGTGTGTGTGTGTGTGTGTGTGTGTATTTATACTGTTTATGTGTGTATTTATATAATACATTGCAATCTTTATTTGGGAACAATGCAGTCATGTCAAATTGAAATATCAAATACCGATAAAACTTGTTTGGGCTCCGTTACCTTTGTCACCTCCCTGCAACAGACATTCTCTCTAGGAGAGAGATTTGTACAATGACCACAGGTACACCTGTTGAAAATATAGATATGTGAGTGGCTAGCTAAGAAATGCAATTATTTTATTTTTTATTCTATCTATCTATCTATCTATCTATCTATGACATGGTACAGTGGTGGAACAAGGCTGTTTGTATAAAAAAGTTATATTAATCTTAGACCATCAAAACAGATGGTCTAACATCAAAATCTTCACTAAAATCCAGCCACTACCAATCCGAGACATTTCCCATCCGCTCCTGCCCCTCCATGTCCTCAATCCCGGCTGCCTCAGTGCCCTCTTCCCGGGCTACCTCAGCACCGACTGGCTGTTGTAGCAGCTCGAATTGATAAGGCTCTGGACCGTCATCCTGGCCGACAGGCGAGTCAAGAGGAGAGAAGTCCTCCACCTCAAATGAATTTTCAGGTGCAAAGGTGTCTACACTGTTATCTGAGTGGTCACTCATGGCTAGCTTGTCAGGGTCTGAATCATGGAGGTAGAATAGGCAGCATATCCCCCCAACCCCCCTCCCCTTTGAGTGGGAGTATTTGAAAATCTTCACCCTGCCCCCTCTCCCCCTCCCTCAGCTTCGCCTATCATTTCTGAATTTTTTGAAATCAAGCTGTGGGCAGAGTAATGCCCAGAGAGGGCGGTTTAGTTCCCCTTTAAGGAAACTTTCCAAAAACTCTCAAACACACAATAACAGTGTGTAAAGCCTTACCTTCCTGTCCATGCCAACAAGCCTCCACTCAAAAGGGTCTGACTTACATGACTTGACAAGCAATCTGGAAATCCATTGGTTTAAAAAAAAAAAAAAAAAAAATTTTTCTTTTTCTTCCTTTACCTCTGGAGGCACAGCCCGGAGTTTTTCGACTAACAGTGCAAGTGCAGGAGCCTCGGCGATCACTCACGCCCTTCACTTCCGGCGGTGCCCCCAGGGAATCGCTGTGTTGTTTACAAATACTTCGAGTAGAAAACCAGCAGAGTTTAGCTATATATCTTTCACGTCACTATATCACCGTGTAGACTAATCTGATGTTTGTTAAGTCTATAAACACAATGATTGAAGAAATGTTACTATTTCTGTTTGCAAATTTTTTTTTTCACGTTGACGAGACAGCGTTTTGGGTGGAGCAGTCACTATGGATGTGGAGCTTGCTGTTTCTGTAGGTACACATTTCCCGGGGACACCTGCACGTCTTGGTCACGCCCCCTCCATTGTGATTGGCTTAAGCGCAGCATCGACCACCAAGGTTCTCACAGGGGGTGGCGGTTTGTGAGGAACCTTAGGCTTGGGCGATGGTGCTTCCAGTTGCTGGTAGGCCGAAGCCCACAGCAACTAAGCCAAGATCTCCATTCCACCAGCATCAGTGAGGTGGATCTGCAAAAATAAACAATTACAAAAATCATTCACAGCAGAGAATTACTACTGTAAATATGGATCAGCAATGCACTGAGCTTTGCATATCAAACACAAACAAGTGTACGTCAATCTTCTCTATTTGCCATTTCACAATAACGCATTCTGCTTACACCATCTTTGCTCCACAGGTCAAGGTGGTCAAGGGGGAAGTGCTCAGCAGTGGGGTAGTACTTGATACCTGGTGGGGGGGGGGATCATGAAGCATTCACTTAATTATTATAATAATCATAAATTTATAATCAAACTTAATTACAAGACCATAGTGATTTTAACAATCACAAATTTTTTCAATCAGTTTTCCTATGAAGATATAACCTGTTTTACACGTGACTGTACTGGGACTAGAAACTTACCCATGCTGGCTGCCACGCAGCGAAACTCTTGGCACATGAGGTCTTGCAGAACAACGTCGACATTCAGACGAGGCATGAAGTCCTGGACAAAGACCTGTACAAAACAGTATCTCTTGTTACAAAAGTACTGTTTTCCCCCCTCAAAATTTTACAATCAAAGAATAGATATTTTTCTACCACACCTAATATAACGAAACTGCTCACAGTACCAACAATGATCTACTAGAAAATGAGCATACCGTTTGCCAGCGACTACAGGCGCTCAAAAGGAGCTTGCGGAAGTCAGCTCCTGCCTCGTCCACGGTTCTGCTTGCTGTCAGGTTGTTGCTAGGGGCCATAACACAGACTGCGTCGGGTGTCCGAGTGACAGCAGCATTAAGCAACTCGGTACTCAACTCAGTCGCACAGGCCCCTGGCGTAAACATGTAGCCAGGGTTCTAAATTAACACCTGCCAACCCGCCAAATGCGGGTTAAAATTCATTTTGGCGGGTGTTAATAAAAACTTACCAGCCAGTTTGGCCAGTGATGCATGAGGCAATCGTGTCGGTCAGAGCCGCTCTACTTAGGTTCTGTTCTCGGTCATTTGTCCCCCTGGCAGTACTTCCAATTCAATTCAATAAGCTTTATTGGCATGACTGTAGATTAACAATATTGCCAAAGACATTAAAATTTACAAATAAAGTACAATAATACTTCCTACATTTTCCATAAACACTGTGCCGTAATACTACGTGATGACGTTCCACACGCCCATTGGCTGCGCGCATGCCGGTATTTCACGCTACAGTCTGCAGTGCAACCAGCACGAGAAGCGAGCGAAGCGAGAGCAGGGAGTTAGCTAAAAACAGTGGAGCTAAAGTTAAAGCTAAAGTAAAGTTAAACTAAATGTGGTGGTGGTTGGGACAGACTTCTGTGGGCGAGAAGAGGAAGGATGCAGGGGATGAGGATATCGGCGAGAGAGAGTGCGAAAAGAAAAAAGAAAGTTTAACAACAAATGGCTGACGGGTCGTGAATGGCTTGTTTTTGATCACGAAAGCAACGTCATGTTTTGTCAGGATTGCCGCATGTACACGAAAGAAAAAAAAACAAAACTAACAATTTCGTGGTGGGAACTAATAATTTTAAAGTCGAGGCAGTAAAGGACCATGAGAGTGCCTGAAGTCATCAGGAGAGCCAAAGGATTGTGTGAGTAAGTGAATTAACGTTACTATTTATATGTTTCAGAATCAGTGCATTTAATACGATACAGAGTGACGTACATGCTTCCATAGACGCAGTTGGAACTTTACATTTGGGGGTTTCAAAAAGAAAAAATCTCACCGAAATGTACTGTGTTGTAGGCGATAACAGTTGCTTTATTTACACAAAAATTAATTTCATGGTGGACAGGAAGAAGGGCTTGAAGATAGGAGAGACATACGCAAATGACTACTAGGCAAAAGAGTTCATACACTACATAGCGGAGGATGAGAGAAGAAAGATGAGGGCAAGATTATCAGATGGCAAGTTCATCTCGGTCATGTCAGATGGATCCCTGGACAGTGCAGTGATGGAAGAAGAGATGGTCTACGTCAGGAGTGCCAGTGAGGGGAAGGTCAAAGTTGATTTTGTCGAGGTAAAAGCTGTCTCAAAGCCAGATGCTACAAATATAGCTGAAGCTGTGTGCAGTATAATGGACAGTGAAGTCAGCACTGATTGGAAGAACAAGCTGGTGGCCCTCACCACAGATGGAGCATCTGTAATGACAGGAGTAAACAATGGTGTAGTTACAAAACTGCGTGCAGAAAGACCATATGTGCTGGGGATCCACTGCATGGCCCATAAGCTCGAGCTCGCCTTTTCAGACGGAATAAGGAAAAATGTGATGGCCAGGAAAGTTGAGGACCTGTTGAGTGAACTCCACATGAAGGCTCTGATGACAACCAGAGTAGGTGGAACCCGGTGGCTACCACATCTCTTCAAAGCACTTGACCATTTTCTCAGGGGATATGCTGGCATTGTATGCCACTTAGAGGAGGTGGTATGTTAATTTATAGCCTACTAAAACCAGCAATGTAGATGGATAATTTAATGTTTGCTTTCTTTTTCTCTTCATCAGTTTTAAATGCTGTCTGTGATATAATGCAGTTGTTTTGTTTGTAGTCCCAGGAGGCCACGAACATCAATGCTGTTCTGAGGGCAAAGGCCAAGGGGTTCCTCAACATAGCCAAGGATGGTGGAGTGCTCAGGTTTTGCTGCCTTCTCCATGACTCCATCTATCAACTGAGCAACCTCTCCAAGTCACTGCAGAGGTCAGCATCAACCCTGACTGAAGCTCAGAGCTGCCTGTCCTCCACTCAGGCTGTCATAGAAAAGTACAAGTCAAGGTATGTATCATATATCCTACAATTTATGATTTGATTTTAGGTTGTGTTGGTGTGTTTTCACCTCAGTATAAATAAAAATAAATAAATAAATAAATAAAAAGATGCCCATCCATCTATCTCTGCACAACTGTACACCTGGGCCAAAGCTGAGAGCAGTGCTGGACACAGATACCTATGAGGGAGTCCTCCTGAAGCCTACTAATGCCGACCAGCATGACAAGGCAAAGAACGAGCTAATTGATTCTCTGTGCCGGTGCATCACTGCTAGATTTGGTGATGTGAACAGTGGTGTCCTGCAGGCTATGCGGCTGACCAGTTTCCAGTGCTGGCCAGAGGCAGACATGAGTTCAGGCTAGCAATTCAAATGTAATGAACAAATCTTTACGCATTTTATGTTTTAAGACAACTGCTTAACTTTATATTAATGTTTTCCCCTTTGCTCTCAGATTTTGGTGATGAAGAGGTAAACAAACTCATCAGTCACTTCCGACCTCTTCTGCTGTCTGCTGGAGTGGATGTGGAGTTGATCCCTGATCAATGGACAATTCTCAAGACTGAACTGTACTCAGCAGGATTCAGCCAAGGTACTTAAAGAATGATGTTTGAGAAAAAAAATCTCATACTGATGTACCTTCACAGTAGCATTTTTAAACAAGTGCTTGAAATGTCTAATATTGTGAGCCAGTTTTATTTTGTTTATCAGGAATCAGAGTAAATGTCATTTGTTAAAGGCACAATCCAAATTTGATGCCGTCTTTTAATAACTAAAGTTGCATTTGAAAATGTATAATTTGTTTTGCAAGTGCATAATGCATATTGTCTGTCTGACCCTGCTACAGGAACCTTTGAGAAGACCTGGCCTACCGTGAACAGAATGCTGCGCCATCGGTGTCCTGATATCCTTGATCTTTTTGATGCTCTCCTCACCATCCCTGCAACTACAGCTGACTGTGAAAGAGGGTTCAGTGTTATGAAGCAGGTAAAGAGTGACTGGCGCTCACGCCTGAAAGGTGAGACCCTCTCTGACCTCCTTAAAACCCAGTTATGCTCATCTGACATCAAAGACTTCGATCCAAGCAAAGTCATTGACATCTGGCATGCTGACAGTTTGCGCTCACGCAGGCCTGAGTTTGTGCGCAAACACCGGACAAAAGGAACCGAGGGTGGCTCAGATTCAGATGGGGGCTCTGAAGAAATTAGTTTAGAGAGCTCTGAAGACATTTGATTCAGAAATGAAATGTTTACACTTTCTGTGTATATTTTGTTGTATGTATTGTACTTTCTGTGCATTTTTCAAGCCAACAATGTTAATAAAATGATCAAATGCATTCAGTGGCACTCATAATCTCTCTTATTTTCACCGGAAAAAATTGGGCTAGTGGAAATTCTGATTGGCTGGTAACTTTAGAAAGTTACCAGCCACATTGGCTGGTGATCAAAAAAGTTAATTTAGAACCCTGTATGTGGCCAAAGGAGATGCGTCCCTCTGGCATCATGACAAAACCATCTACAAGGGCTCATAGATGGGAGGCTCCTACAACAAGAATGAACTGAAACAACAGAAAGGATACAATTACAATGTAATTCCTTAAATCAAGAACTGTATTCTTAAAAATTCTAAAACAGTAATACCTTCTTGCCTGGTGCTTCAGCTGGAATGACCAATTTGTGACTGCATCCAGTCAGTGAGGAAATTGGCCACTGCAACACAGCATGGCAGTAACCAGTACTGCAGGCTATGTATAAACAAAAAAAGACAACAGATTGCAATTAAAAGTAACAGGCAAAAATATTTTACAATCATGCAACAACAATATACACCTTACATATACAAGGAAAACATTTAATGAGAAATTAAATGTTTTCCTTGTATGTGTAAGGTGTATACATACAAGGAAAACATTTAATGAGAAATTAGTTGGCAACATACGTGCACAGGAGTTGGTACCAGCCTGTTGAGGTCCGAAGACCACAGTAGGGCGCTCCGCCATCCTCCTCCTAGCTGCCTGAGAACGGCAGAAGGACTTGACACGAGGCATATTAAAGTATATAAACACGACTGATTAATGGTGACATCACAAGACATTTTAGCCCCCAATAGGTGTACATTTACATTTTTTTTTAAAAAAAATACACCTAAAACTATGTAAACAGCGATCAAGGTATTCAGATCCTTTACTTACTGCTGATTCTAGGGGGTGTGCTGACTGCCATTTACACTGACTATGCATAAATACCTCATACAACCACACTTTAAAAAATTCATACTCTCTGTTTAAGTAAACCTACTAATACCACACAATGAAAATATTCTACTACAGGTAAAACTCACATTTAATGATACATGATTATCACAAAGAAAGAAAGTTCGCTCCTTGGTATAACTCTCAAACCTGTAAGTTAAAACAAATATCGCGAAATTTTTTAAGGAATTGGCGATTAACCAAACTGGAAGAATCTCTGGGCAGACTCAAAATGTGTAAGAGGGGCCTCCGCAATGCCAGAGCAAACTATTACTCAGCATTAATAGAAGAAAACAAGAATAACCCCAGGTTTCTTTTCAGCACTGTAGCCAGGCTGACTGAGAGTCAAAGCTCTATAGTTAGGACTGGCTCAGGCTTGCCTTGTACCAGCCCATAGTTAGGCTGACTTAGGCCTAGTCTGCCGGAGGACCCCCTATAATACACCGGGCACTTTCTCTCCTTCTCTCTCTCTCTCGTGTCCTATTACTGCATCTTGCTAACTCGGCCATTCTGGATGTCACTAACTCAGCTTCTTCTCCGGAGCCTTTGTGCTCCACTGTCTCTCAGGTTAACTCGTATTGCAGTGGTGCCTGGATACTGTGACGTGTGTGGTTGTGCTGCTGCCGTGGTCCTGCCAGATGCTTCCTGCTGCTGCTGTTATCATTAGTCATACTTCTACTGTTATTATACACATATGATTATTGTCACACATGTATACTGTCAGATATTAATATATTATTATTAATTATAATATTATTACTTTCATTAATTTTGTTGTAAGCTACTATCAATACCATCTGTCCTGCATCTCTCTCTGTGTCTCTCTCTCTCTCTCTCTCTCTCTCTTTCTGTCTCACTGTGTCATACGGATTACTGTTAATTTATTATGTTGATCTG
The DNA here is from genome assembly GCF_011397635.1 of Epinephelus fuscoguttatus. NCBI lineage: Eukaryota > Metazoa > Chordata > Actinopteri > Perciformes > Serranidae > Epinephelus > Epinephelus fuscoguttatus. The sequence continues at coordinate 1,549,735 of NC_064761.1, forward strand.
TTCTGTACGACATCTATTGCACGTCTGTCCGTCCTGGAAGAGGGATCCCTCCTCAGTTGCTCTTCCTGAGGTTTCTACTGTTTTTTTTTCCCCCGTTAAAGGGTTTTTTTGGGGGGAGTTTTTCCTTATCCGCTGTGAGGGTCCAAAGGACAGAGGGATGTCGTATGCTGTAAAGCCCTGTGAGGCAAATTGTGATTTGTGATATTGGGCTTTATAAATAAAATTGATTGAATGATTGACAAGAAGGGAATGTATTGTTTAAAAAAGTAATCTGGAATGCTTTTCATTATGTAAATAAAGAGTCTCACATTAAGAACAAACAACACTGTTACACCGCTTTTCTTTATGATAGATACAACCGTGCAACTTCGTCATAAGTCCCTCTGTTTCACCAAATTTAGACAGAGAGACTTAACTGTTAGTTGTCTCCTTAACACAATAAAACACAACAGAATTTAAAATCAACATAAACAAACAAACAAACATCACCACAACAGTATTAGCTAGTTTTTCCACTGTTCCAACAATCACCAGTTCTGTTTTGGTCAAAATTCATCTATAATTCACAGAGTTAAATGTGTGTCACTGGCCAGAAGTCCATTCCAAAACCAGTAATTTTCAATTATAAAGCATTTTACAACACGCTTCATTCAAACTGCACAATAACCAAATGAGTACAACAACAGACATTTGTTAGCTTTTCATTTCTCTTTTACTTTAATAAAACACAATGACAGCAACCTAACAGTCAGCTTCACCACAAAACAAAACCGGCGGACAGCTGCTGCCGCGCGATTTTCAAATGATGCGTTTCAAACCGCTTTGCTGTGCAACAGCATTGTTGCCACATTGTTAGAGACATAGTCAGTTGTCTATAAGGTGAATTACTGGATTTCAAATGTTCATCTTTTTCACTTAGTGTTTTTTTTATTTAGTCAATTCATTTGAATTTTTGCCTTCAAATTATAACACACACACTCTTGTTTTAGCTTATACTATAACAGTTCATTTTAGAAAAATTTTGCCCGTAAGTCAAGACTGTTCTGAATTTCAGGACATCAGGTCATCCTCCAACACAAACTCCAACACATTTACTGTAATACTTACAGCCAACAGCTGAGCGTTCTGCCTCAGCCCCTCAACCTCCTGATGCCTGGGGAACTTGGCAGGTGAGGTGAAAGATGCCATTGTCTGATGAACAACAGAACACAGTACTAAATAAATGAACCACACACAATAATTGCACTATTAACACAAAACACATGCAAACCAAAACCACACACTGCAGTAAAAAAAATTGCTAGCAGTTTGCATCTACAAACTAACTTTTAATCAAATAAAAGAAATGACAGTGCAGGATTAGCTGGGTAAAATCAAAGTTAACTTTTAATTAAGAGCAGTAATAAGTTTCCATGACTGGCAGTCACACAGAGTGTAAAACATAACCCTATATCGTTCTGAAAATCAAGAACAACCCAAAAACGGGATAAATATCTATGTACAGGGCTGCCCCTGACCAAATTGGGGCCCTAAGCGAAATTTTATTTGGAGGCCCCCATCCCAAATGTATCATAGGTACAAAATGACCAGACAACAACTTGCCATTTAACTTGACAACCTTTACTGGCAATAACAAATGCACTGTAGATACAGTAGTTTGGCTGTATGAGTCATATAAAATAAAAAATTCAACCTGAAATAAATGAATAAATAAATATTAAATAAAAATAACTTCAAACTGAAATAAATAAATAAATAAACAAATCTGAGTCACAAAAAGCCATCAATTACTCATCAAAAGAAAGTAACTTCCACCACCTCAATCCCCCACCCTTGATTAAACACTGAAAATAAAATAAAAGAGGTAGACAGGTTTTTCCTATTTAATCTTATTTTGTTATATTTCTCCCTCTCCCCTCTCTGGAGGCGTCCGATCTCCCTCAGCCCTCCGCCTCTCCCACCGTAATTAAACACTGGAAACAGAAATAAAATACAGAGACATTCTTTTCTATTTTCATGTTATTTAGCTATATTTTTCCCTCTCCCCTCTCTGGGAGCATCCGACCTCCCGGCCCCGCACTTACCCCTGAGGCTCGTGTCTCCCCCTCCGTAGAGCCCGCCTGCCCTCCCATCCCTGCACACACTCCTGAGGCTCTTTTGGACAACATGTCGACAACTCTTCACCTGCTGCAGCTCTGCAAGTGCCTGCCAGCGCACCCCTCTTATTGTTCAGATGTCGAGTGCTGTCAATCATTGCAGCGACGCATGGGCGGTCAGGTCTCTTCTCTCCTTCCTCGAGCTGATTCTACGTGCGCCTCACGGTAGCGCATGTGCGCATCCATTGCGCACATGCGCAAATGCGTCCCCTCGCGCAAAATGTGGCCCCCCATGGAAGATGAGGCCCTACGCACAGCGCGTGTTCTGCGTTTAGGGAGGGGCGGCCCTGTCTATGTGCAATCAATATGGGTACACACCTTAGCCCTACTTACCTTTCGTTCTCCTAATAGTGCCGAAGTCACGCCCCTTCCGGTAGAGCTCATGGGACCTTAGATCGGAAAAAATATGAATGGCAGTGAATGGGGAGAGCAATATTATCTTTTGTTCCCGTTTGAGTTGCGACATGAAATCTAAATATGTTGTTAATGAATTTAAAACATACATTTTAAGGTCAAGAAAGTCATACTTTGTGGTGAAATGAGCTCATGAGCCCATGAGCTCTACCGGAAGGGACGTGACTTCGGCACTATATCCACTCTCAATGGTACGCAATTAATGAGCCGAGAAGGATGAGGGACTGACCCACCCACTTCTCCCTATGATTGGCTAGTACTTGTTACCTTTGTGATAATGGATTGGTTAAATTAGGTAATAACGTCTGTCTAAACCATCAGAGGCAGAGTAAAGCAAATTATCCTGTCATTAACCTATGATTCGACCACTGGCATGCTGCGATTTTTAAAATAAATAGCCGCGATAATATTGCCATGTAGCTAACCTAGCTAATGCACTAGCTAGCTATAGCTAATAGCTGACATGTAGAGACAATCATAGACATATATACATAGACGCCACACTGACTGCTGCTGCCGATTGGAGGGGATTGCCTAAAAAGCCGTCATCTTGATACAGTGCCACTTGCTCCTACAGTGCATTATGTCTATAGAGGAATGACATGTTTGCACTATTAAAGTGATCATAAATTGCTCAGTTGTTAACATATATTGATGCGGGTTGTTTATTACAAACATCAGACATAGGGGGTCCTAAATGAACGAACTAGTCCTAGAGATTTCATCCAATCGACTTCAAAGCTTGGTCTGTCCCACCCCAAGACCTTGAAGATGAAAAGTTATCAAAAGCTTGAGTTTTCGTCAATGCGTGTGACCGTGGGATGGCGTCAAAGTTAGCCACTAAACAGGAAGTAGTTTATAACTCCAGCATACATGGTCCAATTTTGGCCAAACTTCACAGGATAGAGTGCCGAAGTCACGGCCCTTCCAGTAGAGCTCATGGGACCTTAGATCGGAAAAAATATGAATGGCGGTGAATGGGAAGAGCAATATTATCTTTTGTTCCTGTTTTAGTTGCGACATGAAATCTAAATATGTTGTTAATGAATTTAAAACATACATTTTAAAGTCAAGAAAGTCATACTTTGTGGTAAAACTGTTGAGATATAAGCTTTTTAATTAGAAAGACTCAAGAGTACACAGGAGGAGGTCGTGTATGTGACGTCATAGCTTTCGCTTGCTTCCTGCAGCTTGGCAGACATACACGTTTTGTTGTTGGGTCCCATAATCTGCCAAACTCGTCCTCTCTTCTGACAGCTTGAAGCCATTTTGTCCTCCTTTGTGGTTCCGTTTTATTATTTGGTAAAATGTAAAACTTTAATTGGCCCTTTATTTGCGGTGCAAAAGGGCACACAGCAACTCTTCGGCATTGTGGCTAATGGCAGAGACCGGTTTGTTTTCCCCCTCAGCTCTAACCGGATGTGACGTTTGTGGGCGTTCCCCTCATTGCCAACTGTATCTATGGTCTACACCAAACAGGAAGTCACCCATTTTTATTTAAACTTTTCATTTTGGTGGCAATTTTGTGATTTCCACAACTTTGTATTTTAACGAATTCCTCCTACAGATTTTGTCCAATCAACTTCAGATTTGGTACAGATCATCCTGAGACCATGCTGATCAAAAGTTAATAAAAGCTTTTCTCTATGTCAGGGGGCGTGGCCGCTATGGCGCCTCCCTCGCCACCAAATACGTTTGGCTTCTTGATGGCTTCAGCGACCTCATATCCTCATGAAAATTGATACACAGGTCAAGAATGGCGAGCTCTTACATCTGATAGGGGTGTCGCCCATGGGGGGACAAAATGCTTCTATAGCCCCCCCTTGAAATTTTCATAATCCCTCCCCATAGGGTTTTTTTGGAGTAGGAAGATGAAACGTCACACCACGTCAGGATTAATTTACTCTGAGTTTTCACATAACCGCTTCAGTGATGCGTGCTGCTGCCCCCCCCCACACCCCCCAGTGGCGCGGGAGAGCAATCACAGCTGCTTGCAGCTTTAATTATTATTATTATATTTCTGACAAATGAATTGCCTTTTTGGGGGCTTTAACATACTCAAAAACTCTTCAATTTTTGTGTGCTCTTTGGCCCCCGTGAAAATTTTGGTGTGATATTGCTTTTGTTGGTGGACAGGAAAAAATGACTTGGCCACGCCCCTTAAACAGCAGCCCCCGCAGCATGTCTCACCGACAGGGTGTGAACCGAAGTTGGTGAACATTGGCCACTAGGGGGCGCTATAAACATGGGAAGTTTATATCTCCTAAACAGTTGCACCGATTTTTATGAAATTTGGTGGGTATGATAAAGGGCCATTCCTGAGGCCATATATTGAAGGTGGTCATGAGTGGTCGAAGTGGGCATGGCTTATTACAAGATAAAAATCAAACATTTATTTCAGCTGAAGTATTATACTGAGGGCTGTGAAATGTATAGAGTATAGAATAGAATTTGCTAGCTAACAAAACAGATCTTGTCGCATATTTTTGTCAGACTAAATTATATCAGCATGACACTTAACGCATTGTTCCAGGTGTCGTTCAGACGCTTGTTGCCAAATTTGGTGCTTGCAGTTCGAGTTATTATTATTTTTCTGACAAATTAATTGCCTTTTTGGAGTCTTTAATATAGTCAAAATCTCACCAATTTTTGCGTGCGCTTTAGTCCCCATGAAAATTTTGGTGTGATATTGATTTTGTTGGGGGGCGGGATGAAATGACTTGGCCATGCCCCTTAAACAGCAGCCCCCACAGCATGTTTCACCAACATACATGAAAATTGGTACATACTTGTATCATGCCCAGATGCACAAAAAAGTCTCTTGGACCCATTGCCTAAACCCAACAGGAAGTCGGCCATTTTGAATTCTGTGGTCATTTTTGGCGTTTTGCACGTGTTGTGTTTTAACAAACTTGTCATACAGAGTTGATCGGATTGGCTCCAAACTTGGTTTATGTGAGCCTGACCACCTTGTGACCAAAGGTATCAGAGGATCTGCCCAATGTTGAATAGTGCGCCCACTGCGGAACGTTGAATTTTGAGGTCTCGCCATGAAAAACGAAATTGCTATAACTTTGGTGTAAATGGTCCAATCTCCACCGAACTTCACAGAATTCATATCAGTCCCGCCCTGAACACATTCACATAACCCTATTTCCTGATAGTGTTAGCACCACCTAGTGGTGACAAGAATTGGCATGTTTTACACTTTAACCTGCTCCTCCTGAACGGTTGACCATATCCAAGTCAAATGTGGTCATAAAGGCCTTAAGAACTTGGTTATGTTATATTGTGAATATGACGTTATGTCACCAAAGGGTATCACCATACGGGGATGGCGAATTTGGATGTTTTGCCAAAACACAGGAAATGGCATTAACTGAAGTGTTCTTGGTTCAATCTGAATGAATGAATGAATGAATGAAAATGTTTATTTCGGTCAGGTCATTTAACAAAAATACACAGTTTAACAGAAAATATCAGTATAACTAGAAAATAACCGAACCGAAAAGGCATAGGCTGAAGCTAACACTTATTTTCGCCTACCCTTCTTACATGATCAGCTTATTCAGATTAAATCATTCAAAACATTAAACAGAAAATAATACCATATTACACAAAAATCCCAAATATAATTCCAGAATGATATCAGTAACATCAATTACATTTCTCATATTTTTCAAATACCTTACTTTTAAACAAGCGTTTGAATTCATAAATTGACTGGCACATCTTCAATACGTTGTCAAGAGCATTCCATAAATTTGCACCCCTTACAGAAATACATTGATCTTTTATCTTAGTCCTGGATTTTATTTTCTCAATCATACGTTTCCCTCGGAGCTCATATCTACATTCCCTTTTTTTAAACGTACTCATTATTTTACATGGTAACAGGTTGTTATACGCTTCACTGTAAAAAAAGAAAACCTTGAGAAAACTCAAATTGTCAAGGCAACATGATGCAATAGATTTTTGAGTTTTCTCAACTTTTGACTACTGTTGTTGACTTTACTTAGGTTTACAAGTTTAGGAAAGAGTTCTGCCAACTTGGATTTTCTTGTTCACCTAATTAAGATATTCCTGTCAGGCTAACAATGAAATTCTTGCTTCAATGCCATGCATTTCCACGTTCCATAGACACAGATTTTCTTGTTCACCTAATTAAGCTATTCCTGTCAGGCTAACAATGAATTCTTGCTTCAATGCCATGCATTTCCATGTTCAATAGACACAGATTTCCTTGTTGTATAAACATACAATTCTGAGTCTAAAACTCAGCCTTTTTAAGTAAAATTTATGTTGCTTTAATTGTATCATAACTATATCATGTCACATAACTATATTGTTGACCGTAAACAAAAGGTCCATGACTGAATATAGTGACAAATCCCACTGGGCCTCAAACACTAAAATCCAGAGCTTTATGTGAAATAGCTACTGACAATGCCTCAAACATACATACTGAAATCAGATGTGCAAGTGTAGCCTGATTGTCCATACAGTGATATTTTAAATGAGCACTTACCACAAAAGAATACACCAATTAAAAGCTGTGAAAACACTCACAATGAATTTGAACAGATAAAACACTGGTTATGTGCCTCCTGTGAAGTGGCAAATGACACAAATTTCGAGAATCTCAGAGCCAGAGGGGACATACATGCTTAAAATGACTAGCTGAATGGCTGTGAAACTTAACATGAGCACTAACCACAATGCACACGAACAGGTTAAACTAAGGTTAAAGTCATTTCTGGTTTCCCCATAAACAT